>NW_015625105.1:218378-224903 GCF_001515625.1 Sinocyclocheilus rhinocerous
GTCAGTCACTACGAGTTATGTCGTGACTCGACCATATGGGGTCTTACTTGGGAGCCCGAATCCTCTCTGATTAAGAGAAAACGCCAATGAAATTTGGCTAGTGCGTTTTGCATACCTGAGCCACTCCCCGTGCATATGGGTATAAATAGGCGACAGGTGCATCCACTCATCAGATTTTTGCTTCGGAGCCGAGTGAATGAACACAGTTCGAGATACACCAGGCGAATTCTCTCTGCTGCTGGAAGAGGCTGTTCTGGGTGGTGTTACGGCACAATCAGCGGCGTCCCTTTTAATTCAGCAATTACCCTGGGTGCTTCATCTAAAAGAGCAGTTTCTGATCACGGACAGCTCTTGTCTTTTTAAAGACGGCGTTCTGTCTGTGTCCTCTTGGTTGCGGTTGTTTCCTATCCTCCGTCGACGTCCACGATTGTTGTCTTCGGTGTCTGGGCATCCAGCACGCTGGAGCTGCGTTCGTAGATGGTTCATGCGTTAACTGTGAGCGTGTAGCCATGGCAGCGCTGCAATCGCGCCCCTCTCTCCCCACGGGGATGGGAGGGGCTCCCTCTGTCACTACCCGCGCTGGCTTCTCTGCCACGAGCAGAGAACCGTCGGCCCTCTGGGCGATCTGAGGGCTACAGCGAGAGCCTCTCCGCCGGATCAGTCCCCGCGGACCTCTCACTCCTCCCGCAGCAGATGTTCTGTGCGGCTCCCTGGTGATTCTGCTGTGCCGTCTGACAGCGTGCCCAGCGTTTCATTCGGCGCGCCGATAGATGATCAGATGTCGATTGCAGCATCGGGGGATGCCTTGGGTGTTGTTGCCACCGCCGAATCGGATTCAGAGTTGACGGCCATGCTTTCACGGGCCGCGTGAGCATCGGGCTGGAGGCCTGCACACCTCCCCAGTCCCGAGCCCTTGCGGCGGGATGAATGGTTCCTCGACATGGGCTGTGGCTCGCGACCACACCCTGCCCTGGTTCCGTTCTTCCTGGAGGTGCATGAGGAGCTGATGAAGTCGTGGACAGCCTCTTTTTCATCTGAAAAGCCACTTGTCTGCCTCCTCCATCCTCACTACCCTCGATGGCGGGGCGGCTAGGGGGTACGTTGACATTCCCTAGGTGGAGAGTGCGGTTACGGTGCACCTGTGCCAGCAAAACGCTGCCACTTGGAGGAATCGTCCTCGTCTCCCGTCCAAAGCCTGTAAGCTGACGGCGGCTCTCATCGCCAAAGCTTACAGTCCTGCAGGCCAAGCCGCCTCTGCCCTGCATGCCATGGCTATCCTGAAAGTACACCAAGCCAAGGCAATAAAACAAATGCACGAGGGTATTACCGACCTGATGTTGATGCAGGAACTGCGCTCGGCGACTGACTTCGTCCCCCGGGTGACGAAAATCATGGTGCGGTCCCTCGGGAAGGCAATGTCCATGTTAGTGGTCCAAGAGTGCCATCTATGGTTCAGCCTTGCTGAGATGAGTGACGTCGACAAAGTGCGCTTTCTTGACGCTTCCATCTCCCAGGCTGGGCTATTCAGCGACACTGTCGAGGACTCTGCAGTTCCCTGCAGTACAAAGGCAGACTGAGGCTATCCAGCACATCCTGCTCTGGTGTGATCCTCCACCTGCCACCGTTCTGCCATGGGCCACGCCTCAGCCTGCCCGTCGCCGAGGGCATCCTCCTGTAGTTGCCCCACCCCGTACCAAGACCTTGTTGAGGCCGGCTTGTCGAGCCTCGCGCAGGAGTGCGGTGCCCCCCCGTGTCCCAGCCGGCCCCTAAGTCCTCCAAGAAGACAACGAGGCGGCCCTGACATGGTCAGCCCGGAGATGCGAGGAACTGCTTCTCTTCCGGAGATGCCGAGAACAGTGCCACTCCTTCCCCCGGAGGAGGGCCGGGTGGAGAATCTTTTGCTTGGTTCTGTTCCGCTGTTGGCCCAGGGGCCAGCGGTAACCACATTTGCAAAGAAAGAGCAGTTTCCTTTTCCTCCGAGCTATCAGGCGCGTGGGTTGACATTGAGTGACGCACTGCCTCCTCACTCTCGCCCACGACACCCCCTATCGCCAGCGGGCAAGAGATTGCGGTTCGGGGACGCAATGCCTTCCCACGCATCTCCGGCCGGTCCCTCCGGGGACACGGGGAGTCCTGCCATGATGAGCCAGAACGCGGTGCTTTCTGGGCCATCCAGCACAACTTCCCACCGCTGCACCACTGCGGGTATGTCGATTATCCCTTTGGCGCCACTCACACGGATTTTGGGAGCGTGGCTCCCGCTGCCCAACTCATTCCGCTGGCTCATTTGGACAGTCTGACTCGGCTAAGTGATTCAGTTCACCAGGCGACCCCCCCAGGTTCAGCGGCGTCCTTGAGACTTTGGTGGCAGTCCGAGACGCCCCTGTCCTGTGCGAGGAGATTGCTGTCCTATTGGCGAAGGACGCAATCGAGCCGGTCCCTCCAGCCGAGATGGTGTCGGGGTTTTACAGCTCTTACTTCATCGTGCCCAAGAAAGCGGTGGATCCAAGAAATCCTGGATCTGCGAGTCTTGAATCGGGCCCTTCACAAGCTTACGTTCAAGATTTTGAAGCAGAGGTGCATCATCAGATGCACCCAGCCTCAGGATTGGTTGGCAGCGGTTGACCTGAAGGACGCTTACTTTCATGTCTCGATTCTTCCTCGACACAGACCGTTTCTATGGTTTGCGTTCGAGGGTCGGGCATAGCAGTACAGGGTCCTCCCCTTCGGGCTTTCCCTGTCCCCCCGTGTCTTTACAAAGGTCGCTGAGGGCACCCTAGCCCCGTTATGGGAAGTGGGTATCAGGATCTTCAACTATCTCGAACGTGGCCCGCGCGTGGGGAACAGTTGTGTGATCACAGGGACCTGGTGCTCCGACACGTCAGCCATTTGGGGCTTTGGGTCAACTGGGAAAAGAGCAAGCTCTCCCCCATGCAGAGAATCTCTTTTCTCAGTGTGGAGTTAGATTCGGGGAGTGTTACGGCGCGTCTCACCAGCGAGTGTGCCCAGTCCGTGCTGAACTGCCTGAGTTCCTTCAAAGGCAGGACGGTGTTATAACTGAAATACTTTCACAGGCTCCTGGGGCATATGGCATCCGCAGCCGAAGTCACGCCGCTCAGATTGCTTCATATGAGACCACTTCAGCACTGGTTACACTCCGAGTCCCGAGATGGGCATGGTGCCGCAGTTCGCGTGACCTTCACGCTGACATTGTGACACTGTCACACAGGACACATGTTTTAACCTGCTCAATATACTTTTTATTATTTTATGTATATTTGAGTTTTAATAGGTTTTCATGTTGTCTTAGCCATTTTATTCCTCTTAACCATTTTAATGTGTGTATGCCTTTAAATGAGTTTGGGTCTGCCTGTCATATGACTGATCACATGACAGGAAGTAGGAAATGGACAGCATAAAGGAGGCAGCATTCTTTTTTTTTTTTAAGTGAAAATCAAATATGTATTTACAATATTCTCAAGAGACTTAAAACAACACAAAACTAGAATAACTTAGGCTGTTAAAAGTACAGAGTCTTTCAGTTTCATACCATTAAAACAGTCCTTAAGAAATCCAGTGTGTTGCTAGTCCCAAAGTGAATGTCCCCAAAAGTGTCCACCGGAGTCCACTGTAGTGTTAATCCAAAGTGCTGGAAAGGTAAGTCCACAAAGGTAACTCCCCCTTTTTCCTGTTTAACTGTAAAAATGCTTTGGCACAATTTGTATTGTATAAAGCGCTATATAAATAATAAAGGTGACATGACTTGACTTGACTTGAGTTGACTTGACGGAACAGACCAATTATGATATTATTAACTGAAAATCTTTCTGCTTAAGCTTTAAAATCCAACCCACGCAAATGCATCCAGTTTGAATGTTTAGAATGGGGAATGAGATTTGATAACTGCAGATTTTCAGTGAATATTAGCTTTCTTTGCACAAATATAATGTTTGAGTCATACTGTACAGATTTGTGACAGATGTGGTCACAGATGTCATCAAGCTGGCTTCAAATGTTCTCTTTTTATGTCCCAAAGATCAAACAGCATGCAGGTTTGGGATGATATGAGACAGAATTTTCATTTTTAACTACACCGTAAAAAAAAAAAACCTATAGGTGTTTTTTTTTTCTTCCATTGTAACGCTCGGCCTTATCGGCTGAGTTACATGGATTTAAAATGGGTCAGATTAAACTGTGTGAGATAAAATAAGTGTTTTAAAAAGATGAGACAACAACAAAAGTAGAATGAATAAATCGTGTATTTACATAATGCACAAGGAACTTAAAACAACACAATAAAACTAGAATAACTTAGGCTGTTAAAAGCAGATTGTCCATTTAAATTGCCCCTAACCAGAAACCACCTCACCGTTCATCCATCAAAAAGACCCCAAGCCGGTTTGGAGGAAACGCCAGGGGGGCAGGCCGACCAGCGTGGCTGGGTGCAATGTCATCCTGGGAGGATCGATGCCACCTACCTTAGGACACCCAGGCTGGTATGGGACTCAACCTCTCTCTAGTGTTCGCCTAAATTCCTCCGGCAGACTAGAGCCTGTGTGGCAAAGCCTAGTTTTACCTTATTTATTACAATTTTCATGGTTTTACATGTTGTCTTAGCCATTTTAATCCTCTTAATTATTTGATGTGTGTATGTCTTTAAAATGTTCATGGGTCTGCCTGTCATGTGGTCAATCACATGACAGGAATAAGGAAGTAAACCAGTACAAAGCAAGCAGCATGTCAAACAATCAAGGTCATTGACCAAACAACCACGCTGGATTGAGGAGTTGTTCATGGACTTGCCTTTCCAGTATCTCACTCATTTTGGATGATCACTTTCTTTGGAATTGTATATACACCGGTGGACACTTTTACCTTGGGACTTCAACACACTGGGATTCTTAAGGACTGTTTTAGGGTACGATTTAAATGGACAATCTGCTTTTAACAGCCTAAGTTATTCTAGTTTTATTGTGTTGTTTTAAGTTCCTTGTGCATTATGTAAATACACCATTTATTCATTCTACTTTTGTTGTTGTCTCATCTTTTTAAAACACTTATTTTATCTCACACAGTTTAATCTGACCCATTTTAAATCCATATAACTCGGCCGATAAGGCCGAGCGTTACAACGTGTTGCCGCTCATTCAGCCCCTGGACGGACCTTGTCTTTCTATGTGCCGGGGTGCACTTAGAACAAGTATCCAGGCATGTCGTTGTCACAACGGTTGCCTCCAGGGCGGGCTCGGGCGCTACATGCAACGGGCAGGCAGCCTCGGGGTTCTGGACAGGGCCTCGACTGCTTTGGTATCCGCCCGCCATCTCCTCCTCTGGAGTCAGATGGGGCGCAAGTCGTTGCATGCCGTCCACATTCTGGGGGAGCTCAAGTCGTGTGGCCAACGCGCTCTCACGACAGCACACATCCCCTGGAGAATGGCGACTCCATCCTGAGACGATCCGGCTGATCTGAAGTCGATTCGGGGAACTCTCCAGTTTCGACTTCGGGGAGCTCCCCAGTGAGCCTTCTCGCACAGACACTGTGCAAGGTCAGGAAGGACGAGGAACAGGTCCTGCTGGTTGCACCATACTGGCCCACCCGGACCTGGTTTTCGGAACTCAGGCTCCTTGTGACAGCCCCTCCCTGGCGCATCCCTCTGAGGAAGGATCTCCTTTCTCAGGGGCTCGGTACCTTGGCACCCGCCTCCAGATTACGGGATGTGGCATACCTAAGTGTTCTTCCACCGGTGGTGGAAGTCACTATCACTCAGGCCAGAGCCCTCTCTACGAGGTGAGCTTTTTGCCTTGAAATGGAGTCTGTTCACAATCTGCGGTTCTTCTCACCGAGAAAACCCCCGAAGATGCACGATTGGAGTAGTGCTTTCTTTCCTGCAAGAAGGGTTGGAGCGTAGGCTGTCACCCTCCACCTTGAAAGTGTATGTGGCTGCTATCGCAGCACATCACGATGCAGTGGACGGCCGGTCCCTGGGAAAGCACAATCTCATCGTCAGGTTCCTGAGGGGGTGCCAGAAGGTTACATCCTCCTGGGCCTCCCCTGGTGCCCTCCTGGGATCTCTCTATCGTCCGGGCTGGACTTCAGAGGGGTCCCTTTGGGCTGCTGGATTCAGTCGAGCTTAAATTCCTGTCTGCTAAGACAGCGCTCCTGCCCGTGCTCACTTCTATCAAGAGGGTCGGGGACCTCCAAGCATTTTCGGTAAGTGAAGAGTGCCTTGTGTTCGGGCCGGCTTACTCTCACTTTATCCTGAGACCCCGGCCTGGATACGTGCCCAAGGTTCCCACCACTCCCTTCCGAGATCAGGTGGTGAACCTGCAAGCGCTGCCCCCGGAGGAGGCAGATCCAGCCTTGGCATTGCTGTGTCCCGTAAGAGCGTTACGCATATATGTGGACCGCACCCAGAGCTTCAGAAGCTCTGAGCAGCTCCTTGTCTGCTTTGGAGGTCAGCAGAAAGGGAAGGCTGTCTCCAAGCAGAGGTTGGCCCACTGGATAGTGGATGCCATCGCCTTGGC
>NW_015625105.1:225318-241489 GCF_001515625.1 Sinocyclocheilus rhinocerous
ATCAAGAGGGTCGGGGACCTCCAAGCATTTTCGGTAAGCGAAGAGTGCCTTGTGTTCGGGCCGGCTTACTCTCACGTTGTCCTGAGACCCTGGCCAGGACACGTGCCCAAGGCTCCGACCACGCCTTTCCACGATCAGGTGATGAACTTGCAAGCACTGCCCCTGGAGGAGGCAGACCCAGCCCTAGCGTTGCTGTGTCCCATAAGAGCGTTTCGCATATGCGTGGACCGCACCCGGAGTTTTAATATCCCCGAGCAGCTCTTTGTCTGGTACAGAGGTCAGCAGAAAGGGGAGGTTGTCTCCAAGCAGAGGTTGGCAGACATCTGTAGAGCTGCAGGCTGGGCGACACGAACACCTTCGCAAGATTCTACAGCCTCCGCGTCGAGCCGGTTTCTTCCCGTGTGTTGGGTAATAGGTAATTGGCAGGAAGGCCAGTGTCACGCTTGCTGCACCATTCCCCCTCACATGGGGATGCGAGTGCTTTTCTCTCCCAGTCAAGTTCCCCGGACGGCGAACCCTGATTGAGCATCCTCCAGCACCCCTGGCAGTCAGACTCGGCAGAGCAGTCTGACGCCAGACCCAGTATCTGTGTTAGCTTGCCTGTGTCTCCGGTCAGCCCCTGTACTGGGCTAGGTGTCCATATGACTTGATTCCCTGCGGGCGATCCCATACGTGTATGCTTCCACGGTAAGGTTTCCCTCTCGGTGAACCCATGTCTTACCCTTTGACAGACCTTTCTGTCAGGCTCTGCTAGCAGTGGTTCCTCCCTACTCTCAGTTAGGACCTGCTTTAGAGTCCCATTCCATATGTAGTACTGCCCCCTAGGCCTGGGTCAGTCCATATTAGTGTCTCCACATGGTAACTCCCTACGGGTAGGATGTGGCCTCTGTAGCGCCCTTCTCTGGAAGACTCGCTTCCCCATCGTTATTGCCAAGCTGTAAACAGCAAACAGGAAAGGCATGAAGCACCTTTCACGAAGGTCGAAATCCCTTCTCTTAAGAAATGATTCTCTGTGGTAGGAACAGCGGCATGGCTATCTCCAGCAGTGATGTACTTACCTTTTGGTCCCTTCGGGCACCAAGGTCAGCGAATTTGCGCTGGGGCATTGGGAAGGCTACGACCTTTGCGTAGCACCTGTATGACACGCTGCGGCTTGTCAACACTTGCAAAGCCATAGGGTTGTGACAGGGTTCAGGTTGTGTCGCTTTCCATAGACCCCATATGTCATCATGACATAACTCTTCGTGACTGACAGATAGGGAACGTCTTGGTTATGTACGTAACCCTCGTTCCCTGATGGAGGGAATGGAGACATTATGTCCCCATGCCACAACCTCAAACCGTCGCTGGTTGCCAGGGACGAGTTCTGGGGTCCTCAGCGTAAAATTTGATGAGTGAATGCACATGTCGCCTATTTATACCCGTATGCACGGGGAGTGGCGTTTTTGTTTGTTTGTTTGTTTTTCCATACTTTTTTTTTCTACATCCACATTTACATTTACATTTTTGACAAAAGATATTTGACCACGCATGTAATATTTACTTGTACTAAAAATCAGCAATTGTTCAGTTATTGGTATGTTTTGAACACTTTGAACACCCATAATGGTAAAAAACTAGTCCAGCGGTTCTCAACATTAATAGCTCCAAGGCCCCTTATTGTCCACAAAAATATTCAACCAGTGAGAACCACTGAACTAGTCAAACTGTTTTAACAAGCTTAATCAACTCGTGCCACTAATAAATTAGCACTGGGATCTGCATGAGATGGTTAACTGTATGACATTTTTTTCTCATCTTATTGACCAGTGTAAGGTGTATTGTGTACTTTCATACTGGTTTTGGCTTTTGTTTACCTATCATAGTTACAACAGTCAAACTTTTAAACTTGCTTAATAATATACTGTACCAGTACTGCTAATCTAATATATCAAAGCCTGCCAAAACCTTGATCTAGCTAGTGATAATCTTACATAACCTATATATTTATTTATTTATTTTTGCATTTTATTGACCAGTAAATTGTATGTTTTGGCCAATTTCATACTTGTTTTGCCTGTCATGCTTATGCTAGTCAGGCTGTTTTACCTAATAAAAAACTTTCGTCAAAATTAAACCAGCATTGCCAATGTAAAACAAGTTAAGTTAGTTAAAAACTGGAACACTAAGCTTGTTCATACAAGCTTAAATTTCCAGTTTAAAACATATTTTTGCATTTGTTGTTCTACCAGCTTAACCAGCTCATGTCATAAATAGACCAGAATTGTTCATTTAAAACTAGTTACGACCATCTTGGAGTTTATGCTGATCCAAACTGGTCTTTGCAGCAGGAAAATCAATATGGCCTTACAGACCGCACATATTATTGTATATGAGTGTGTATTATAATGTGTATAGTATTGGTACTTAAGTATGTGGATTCATGTGTGTGTGTGTGTGTGTGTAAGTTTGTGCTTGTGTCTATTTACAAAGTCTTAAATCACAGTTCTAAGCAAAATGCCAGCAATGTGGTAAGATGTTCCAAATGTGGGAATACAAACACACACACACAGAGTGATTTAAATGTGAATGACAGACCCTGTAATCACTGTATGTGTCAAACAAGAAAGAGAGAGGGAAGAGAGTCAGAGAGAGAGAAAGAGTGAGTGTAATCTTGTTTTGTTTTGCATGCTTTCTCTTAAAAATGTACAGAACAACTGAAAGAAAAAATGAGTCACAAAGTCATTGTGTCACTCCACACAACAAAAGACCAACACCCCCCCACACCCCTCTCTTCCCCTCCTCCTTTCACTTATCACTCCATTTCTCCCTTCTTTCTTATTTGTGACATTCGCCAATGAAAAGACAACAAAAGTCATTTCTTAATCTGTAGGTGCCAGTCATTGTGCGTGAGTGGAGGGCCTGTCTGCGTTCGATCTGCATTCTAGTGAAAGCTTTTCAAAAACAACCCAGTGCAATTCCATTCAGCATTAACACACTATTCAACCCAATTAAGCGTGATTCAACATCGCAGTGACGCTACCAGAAAGCAGTGAGAAAAGTGGAGCTGCAGTCCTGTGTTTTTACAATGCGTAAAAAAATGCATGCAATGCAGAAAATGTGGTCATTGTTGAATGCATCCAACAGACTATGATAAAGAAATTGCATGTGATTAAGAAGATGGTCATGATTCCTGGTCAGTAAAGCTTTCTGTGTGGTTAATTCTCTAAAACAATATACGAACCACAAGAGAATGGGAACTTTTATGGAAATGATGTCAGTACTTGACTGTAGTACTCTCCATTTCTCTCTCTACCGCTCTTTAAATAAAAATTTCTTTAAAAAACACTATTAAATTAAATTATTAAATTAATTTCAATTAAATAAAAAAACTGATAAATTTGAATTAAAATTTAAATGAAAATAAGTAAAATATAAAAATAAATAAAAATGATGATTTTGTCTTTTTGTGCCTGTTGTTATATCACCAGTTTTAAATACATAACATACTATGTTCTTTCTCTGTTTTCTCTCTCTGTCTGTGTCTTCTCAGCTTCACGATTTCCAAGTCCTAGGCTCACAAATCGACCCAGCAGAAAACGACCCCTTCCCAGCTCCCCTTCCCTGTCTGACCCCAGTTTTGACCTGCAGGCCATGATTCGCACCTCGCCCAACTCTCTAGTCACTATACTTAATAATTCCCGCTCCAGCTCATCCACCAGTGGATCCTATGGACACCTCTCAGCTGGTACTATCAGGTATGTACTACAATGAATTAAGAATTTTTTTTTATTTAATTTTTTTTATTTTACAAAAATGTATATACTTCTTTCTAACAGGCCTTAAAGCTGGATTTTGCATTATTTTAATTAAAAATATATTTTTGTTAATATATCAAGGGAATTTTTTAGTTTTTGTCTTACATGAGATAAGCAAGTCTTAATTTCTCACTTGATGGGTTTTAAAGTATAGTTTACCCAAAATTCTTCATTTATTCATCTTCATGTCATTCCAAACTTGGACACTGTTCCAAGTATGAAAATAAAGAGAGAGGTGTGTATTGGAACAGACAAGAGGCAAGAGAATGTGGGAGAGATTCTGAGAAAGAGATAGAGAGGAAAAGCAATCCATACTGTAAGTGGACACTCCAGGGCATCCTCAGAAGCGGAGTGATGAATGAACACTGGACGGCGAAATAAACGAGAGAACACAGAGAGCGCTATTAGGAGGAAGCGTGTGAACATATTCCTCCCCTCCTCCCTCACACTCATCTGTCTGATATGCATCATCTGATTAATGTTCTCTCTATCAGCTGAGAAGAGCTTTACCCTAAGACTGCCGCCATGCAATCGCTCACACTGGAAAGGAGGAGAGGAATGGGGAATGACGAATGAAAGGGTCATGAAGAGGGGGACGGAGGAAGAAAGCAAATTCTGGGCTGAGGACAGTAACACAAGCTGTAATGGGAAAGAGAGAGAATCTGTTGTGGATGAAGTGAATAAAACTGACCCATTCACTTTCTCTGAGGTGTAATTCATGAGCAGTTCAACCTGAGGGTGTTCGCTGACCTTCCTGCCTTCTAATCACATGTTTATCTGTTTCAAAGACTAAATAATTAATGTTTTTCAAATGATCCCACTTATATGGGGCACTGTCGATTTGGTCAGTTCATAGTAGGAGTCCAGACAGACATTAAGTGGATAATAAAGCATTTGTCACAACAATAAGCCTTATTTAAGGAGGCTGTTCAATATTCAGATACTGATCAACAAAATGGATTGAAGCTTTATCAATACTCTTTTAATTTGGCATATCTAAATTTGTCCCAGTCACAAGACACTGCCATATTGTGATTTACTTACTACTCTTTGTCAAAAATAGTAAGCTTACATTTCTTCTTGAAATAAGTACATCATCTGAGTTGCCATAGTGCTCTCAATGAGTTTTTTTTTTTTTTTTTTTGGCACACTACTTGCACTGCTACAAATTTGTATAGACAGACACTGTTGTTAAAACGTTTGGGGTCTGTAAGATTTTTGAATGTATTTACATTTATTTAATCAAAAATACAGTAAAAATGGTAATAATGTGAAATTTTTAAAATAACTTTTATATTTGTATCTATTTTAAATAGATTAAAATTATATATACTGTATATTTCTATGATGGCAAAGCTGAATTTTCAGCAGTCATAACTCCAGTTGTCAGTGTAAGTGATCCTTCAGAAATCTTTCTAAAATGCTGATATGCTGCTCAGGAAACATTTCTTATTATTATCAGTGAGAGATTTCTGTGCACATTTGTCTTGATTCTTTGATAAATGGAACATTTAAAAGAACCGCATTTATTTGAAATGGAAATATTTTGTAACATAAATGTCTTTACTCTCACTTTTTGTCAATGTAATGCATTGCTGAAAAAAAGTTTTGGTCACACTTTATATTAGGTGGCCTTAACTACTATGTACTTATATCAAAAAATAAGTACAATGTACTTATTGTGTTCATATTGTATTGCAAAACACTTTTGCTGCTATTGAGGTTGGATACGGGTAAGGTTAGGGACAGGTTTGATGGTATGGGTAGGTTTAAGGGTGGGTTAAGGTGTAAGGGATGGGTCAACAGTGTAATTATAAATGTAATTACATAAAATAATTACAGATGTAATTACATATAGGTATTTTTAAAAATATAAGTACAATGTAAAAACATGTATGTACACAATAAGTGCATTGTGCCAAATGATTAATTTAAATGTAAGTACATAGTAGTTAAGGCCACCTAATATAAAGTGGGACCAAAGTTTCTTTCAAAATCAAAAACAAAATCTACTGATCCCAAACCTTTGAATGATGGTGTATGTGAAATGAGACATGCTTTCTGAAATTGTATTTCCTCAGACTTAAAAAAAAAAAATCACATAAACAAATTATCACAATTTAATTGATTTATTTATTTTTTTTATTTTTTTTAACATATGTTGTATTGTTTAATACATTATCAAAAGTGTAATGTCCCATAAGTACTACATCAGATTTTGAACAATAGATTGTTACAGATTTTGCTGCATGTAAGAAAATCAGAAATGGTTTCATTTGAACAGTTTCTATATCAAACTGAAGGATGGATCTACAGCTATCGTCCCTGGTGATGTGTCACTCAGTTTGACATCTGCCATCCAGCACTATTAGGAAACAACGTTACCTGGTTTGAGTGGGGGTCTCAGAGAGAGAAAAGACAACAGAAATGGACCTCTTTCCTCCACTGAGAGAGATTAATCAGTGATTGGTTTTCGCAAGCTAATCAGTCATATCTCATGTGAACATGTGGGGACAGAGGTGGCAGGCAAGGGTCCAGGCCTGATGAGTGATGAGACGGCTGCATCAGCCACGCAGCGTCTGGCTACATTGATTTCCTCTCTGCCTGTAATAGGGCTAGTAGACGTATGAGTTCGTATGGAGTGGTCAGCATGCCCCACGATGAATGGAACCCCCTATGAATGTCTGTTATTGAGCATCAAGGCTTTATCATTAAAGGACTGTGGCATCTATCGAGGAGGTGATATATAAAAGTTCAATACTGTGCTTAAATACAGCTTTTATGCTCATCAGGTGATTCATCATTTTATATGAACTATCTTGGACTTTTTCTTAAAAGGGTTTATGTTTGTTGTTGTTGTTGTTTTATTTATTAAGATTATCAGTTTAATACATTCTATGTGTAATTTTTGGACTGTAATAAAAATGGTTTTTATTATTAAAATAATTGTATTGTTAATATTTTTTTAATTATTTTGTGTTATAAAATATTATTGCATTGTATACACTACCTTTCAAAAGTCCGGGGTCAGTAAAACCTTTTTTAAGGAAAATAATACTTTAATTCAGTGAAGAGACAATAAATTGATAAGAAGTGGCAGTAAAGACTTTTACATTGTTACAAAAATCTCTTTCAAATAAATCCTGTTCTTTTGAACTTTCTCTATATCAAAAAAATCCTGAAAAAAAAAACACACACAAAAATATGAAGCAGCACAACTGTTTTCAACTTTAGCAATGATAAGAAATGTTTCTCGAGCACCAACTCATATGAGAATGATTTCTGAAGGATCATGTGACACAAAGGCTGGAATAATGGCTGCTGAAAATTCAGCTTTGTAATCACAGAAATGTTACATTTTGAAATAGATTAAAATTGAAAACAGTTGTTTTAAATTGTAATAATATTTTGCAGTATTGTTTTTACTGTATTTTCACTGTATTTTTGATCAAATAAATGCAGCCTTGGTGAACATAAGAAACTTATTTCGTTAAAAACCTTATTGACCACAAACTTTTGAACAGTAGTGTATCATAAATAATATTAAATGATGAATGAATGAATATTCAATAACAAATATTATATAAATGAAGGAGTTTATAATTTACCACATGACCCAAATTTCACTAATTTGTAACATGAACTTAATTTATTAATTTAATTTTAAAATTAATTATTCTATTTATTTTGCCTTACAGCCCTGCACTGAGTTTTGCATATCCTCCAACACCTGTGGCACTGCAAATGCATCAGCAGCTGATCAGTCGGCAACCAGGCATCGTAGGTTCTGCGTTTGGACACAGTCCGCCCCTTGTGCACCCATCTCCTGCCTTTGCCACCCAGAGACCAGTTCCTGGCATTCCTCCCTCCAGCCTGCCACCTACAGAACGTTCCACAGCCTCAAATGACTCACAGGTCAGTTCTCATTTCTGTATGAATTAATTTATTGGTTATTAATAAAAATAGTGGAGAAGATATGATGGAATCAAGTCAGTTTAACACAAGCTGCTCAGTTTTTCTGGAGGCTCAGTTTTTCTGGAGCATGTGGTTCAAACCTTCACAAGTTAGAATACACAATGCAAAGCAGGAAGAACTTAAAAAATTAAGGAGATTTCCATTTGTAAGTTTAAACAACACAAAGCATTTTTAAATCATTTAAAATGATTGCTTTTGGGTGTTCTTGTATTAAACAGCAACAGAAGTCGTTTAGTTCACACAATGATTTTCCTCCTCAAGGCTTAAATTTATTCAGCGCTTATCATCACAAGTGCTGGTGCTATTTATTATTGTGTGTGGTTCATGAAAACACACCACAAACACGACAGCATTTATAAACAGCAGAGAAAGTGTGGCTGCAGGTAGCCCTCCCTCACAGACAGGCCTCATGGGAGTTTTTCCCTTGTGTGCATGTAGTTTCTGTGTTGTGTCTCGATGTGCAGAGCCGGTGAGCTTGCCCAGAAGGCACCTTTGAGAAATAACACCCTGCCTGTTAGCAGCAAAAATCTTGCCACCTCCGCCATTAATCAGACTCAGATACATTCCCAAACCTTCTCTTTGAAGGATGAGCATAAAAGTGTTTTTCTTCTACAGTTTTTTCACCTGATGATGCCCTGTCCATTTATACTCACCCGGTTTGCTGAATTAAAATCTGTAGAGTACATCATGTTGTTTTTATCTGTCTTCGTATCGATTCCTGTTTTTTTGTGCTTCAGTAACAGTTAACTCTTAGTGTAATGGTGAATGAGTTTTCCCGAGATTTTTCTCAATGCCAGTATTTCCTTTCAAGCCATTACAGCCTCACTACTCTTTCCTAGATCAGTGTCATCTATTTCCCCCCTCTAACCCCAGAGACAGCACCAGCTTCTTTAATAGAAGGGCATCATGGAACATTTGTCTCACCATGTGGTCAAAAAGGAACAATTAATAAAAAAGGAGAGAAGGTGTGAGCATTCTCAAAATGACAGACAGAGAAATATCAGATCTTTGTGTATTACTGGATCACTACGCACTTTACGATCTAAAGTTATATACACTAAATGTGGTGTACAATATATTTCTAAGATTGTCTTTAAATTTATTAGCATGCATACTTATGCTTAAGGGGGATAGTTCAACCAAAAATGAACATGTTGTCAACATTTCCTCACCCTCATGTGATTAAAAACCTGTATGATTTTGCAGGGTTTATTGTCCTCTGCGAATATTGAATAAATTAATTTGCTCTACTATACTCAACTATACTCAAAACTCAATGCAAACAGTTACTTTTCTTGCTTTGGTTTGGGTAATGTCTATCAAATTTAGTACACATAAGTACACATTAGTACACACGCTAATTAAAGAGTCACAAAACTGGCAATGAGTATTTTCATGCACAAATGGTCACCAACCATTTGTGTATTTTGTGTTCTTTAAAAGCAAAAATAAATAAAATAAAGCTCAGCAAAGTTAAATGATTTGCTAGAGGAGTCTGGCAGAATGAACCTTCCTTTAGAGCCAAGGAATCCTGCTCTCTCTCATCCAAGGAATGTTTTTCTCTCCCACTGAGTGCTTTTTTTCTTTACTGGCTTTGGCCAGTCGCAAGGGACTTCCCTTGGCAGAAAGAGAGTGAGAGAGAGAGAGAGAGAGACAGTGAATGAGTGGATAGAGTCAGAGGAGAGGTTATTGCTGTTTAGGGAGAAATTGTGAATAATGTCTGTGGCATTTTTGAATAATGTCAGCGAATATTGTCAATGAATAATGTTTTTTTTTCTTTTTTCTCTGAAGTAGATTTGTAATATGCGCATATTATTACACTACCAAAAGAAGGATAATTTTTTAGGAATGGTACCATGTTAATATCATGCATGTACCATTACAGTTCCGTGTTATACTCTAAAGTACAGTGGTAATATCACAATTAAATTATACTTACTATTTTAAATACCACGTTTTGGACATACCAATACAGTAATATAGTGGTTTTTAGACATGTACCATACTAGTTCCTTGTGAAAAAGAATTGTGCTTAATTGTACTGAATGTGCACTTTTTATTCACTTTTAGTCAAATCTCAGAAATATATTTTAGTATACTTACAGATAGTATACTACAGATAATATAATATTAATGAAATAAAAGACCTCTTAAGTGTAAAAGGCCACTTTGATGATCATATCTATGTCTCTTAACACCCTTAATAAAGTGCATATCATGTACACTTTTAAAAAGTAGACATTGTCAGCTTGTCAGTACATTAGTACACTTAAACCATATTTCAAAAATAGAAGTGAAAAGTAGAAGTAATTATGAAATTACATATAAACACTTACAATTTCCAAAGTAATAAGTACCTGTATTTTTGATGATGATTATTATTATGTGGTCATATTTTATACGTGTTTTTAAAATATTTGCTTCTAGAGTAAACCCACCAGTGAGTCGGCTGTAAGTAGCACAGGGGACCCCATGCAGCACAAACGCTCCAAACTCAAACCAGATGAGGAGCCGCCCAACCCCGGAGCCATTAGCGTGCAGGTATGCATGTGTATATATATTAAAAAACACACACATACTTGATAGACATATATGTATAGGGCTAAAAAGCACTCACACAACCTTAAGGAGACAGTTACCACACATTCACATGCAGCAAGAGCTTTGGGACCAATTATGTGACGTACTGTAAAGCTATTTATTTGCGTGTTTGATTTGGTCGCCTGTTGTGGCACTGCTTCAGATGCGATAAGCCCCATTGATCTCCACAGCTTCAGAAGGAAATTGTTTTTCTTTTAATCAGATGCTTAACTGAATGGAAAAATGAAAGAAAAATTAAATGACACATTTTCTACAATGCCCCTTATAAGCTGATGGTTTGATGCTGGATGGCTTAAACGGACCTTTGTCTTTTTTTTTTTACTCCGTGCATTTATTGTTTTTCTTATTTATTTTTCTACAAGCATTTTCCATAACTTTTTATTTTATTTTAGAAGTCATCATTCACATCATCATTCTCTCTCTCTCTCTCTCTCTCTCTCTCTCTCTCTCTTTTAACAGACAGTGAAATACATTTAGAACAGTGCAGCAGTGATTTAAAGGGGGTTTGAGTCTTCAATTTTCCATAACTTTTTATTTTATTTTAGAAGTCATCATTCACATCATCATTCTCTCTCTCTCTCTCTCTCTCTCTCTCTCTCTTTTAACAGACAGTGAAATACATTTAGAACAGTGCAGCAGTGATTTAAAGGGGGTTTGAGTCTTCAAACAGCCCAAACCCCTTGTATATCTTCTATAAATTTAGACTGGTATATTGGTAACACTTTAGTACAGGGACCAATTCTCACTATTAACTAGTCGTTTATTAGCATGCCTATTATTAACATATTGGCTGTTTATTAATACTTATAAAGCATTAATTCTGCATGACCATATTCTATATCCCTAATCCTACCCAATACCTAAACTTAACAACTACCTTACAAACTATTAATAAGCAGCAAATTAGGAGTTTCTTGAGGCAAAAGTTAATGGTTTGTTATGACGAGAATTGAACCTTAAAATAAAATGTGATCAGTGTTTTTAGTGATACTATTCAACGATTCTTGTACTCTACAGATAGACAGGTAGATGTAGCAGCACACAAGAACTTCTCTCCAAATAGACCTCTGAATTCACAAATCCTAATTTCTATTTCCAAAGCTGTTAACACTTCTAGAACTTCTAAACAACTGCCAATTCTGCATACTTTGTGGCACTTACCAAGCAAAGTGCTCTTTCCAGGGCATTATAGGATGTTTTTTTTTTTCTTTCATAAAAAGAATAACATCCCTGTAAAGACATACAGCTAAATGTTTTCTCAAGAGATATTCCAAATGTCAGATGCAGAAGTTTAGCATTGTGTTAATGATACAAATAAGGTATGAGGACTCATCTGGCTGTCACATACTCAGAATAACATCATTTATCATCATCTGCACTTTTGAATAATTCACATTTACCAGGCCACACATAAAAATTTATCCTAGAATGAAATAATTTCCTTCATGCTGCTGTAACACACATTAATATAAGTTTTAAAAATGACCCTTTGCACTATCAGCAATAAACGGTGACAAAGCGACTGAATGTAGAAATGCATTCAAATTAGGGAATGGATTTAGAAATGCAATCGATCAGAAATTAAAACCATGCTCATTATAGAAGAAGTATATTGAAGTTATGCATGAATTAAATGTGTATTTTTGAATAAATAAATAATGACTGACCCATATGCCCTCACTATTTGGCTGCATGTGTTTGTGCAGGAGCAAATGGATGGAATGACGCTGGTGAAAGAGGAGGGTGATAAAGAGGAGGGCAAGCCGGAGCCAGAGGTGGTGTATGAGACCAACTGCCACTGGGAAAGTTGCTGCAGGGAGTTTGACACCCAAGAGCAGCTTGTGCATGTGAGTGGACACCACGTTTATGTTTCATCAATTGAAATGTTCAGTCTCTTAATAGAATCATTCATGATAAGGCTCTCAAATAGGTGGAAAAGACACACATACACACACAAACACCTTAAAATCCTACATTTGGCTTCAGACATCCCATTTGTCACAGCCACTCCCAAGCTTAACCAGAGGGTAAAAGGACATTAAAGCCCACTTTCTGTGAAGATACACCACTGTCCCCTTTAACCATTTCTCTCTGGACAACACACACAGCCATTCTTTAACCACTCTTTTCTCCTATTATCCACACAAACACACACATTCAAAGAAACACACACCAACCCCAAAGGCATCTGATAGAAAGATTCCCAGTTCTCCACGGCTGTCTATCCCTACTCTGACATGGCAATCCATGGCAGCTGCGCTAACCCCTATCTATAATTGAAAGCCTCCAGTTGGAATGGCCTGCCTCCCACATTTGAAGTCTTGTCCTCAAAGCTTAAAGATCTTGACAATTTCTTGCCTGTGCCTTTGAAAGAGGGATATAGGGAAAGAGGTACATATTGCTATATGTAACAAATATTTTTAGGTTTTAGGCAAAATCTTTAATTTAGTATTTAAGCTGACTAACTACACAGACATTTATATTATTATATCCATAAATAATATAATAAATATAATAATGAAATGCATTTTTGATATCAATATCCAGTATTCCTCAAATCAGATTATCATCGCTTTGTTTCTTTGTTTTCCAATTCCTTAGATTTTTCAGTTATTGTGTTTTATTTTGCCATTTTCTATGCTGTTTTTAAATCAGAAGACACATGCTAATAAAAATATTTGCCTACAGAGTCCCTCTCCTCTGATTCAGAGTGAGGGATGGGCTTCTTATCACTCTTTTCTCAGTAATAGGATGAGTGTAGTGTGTGGACCACAGTGAATCTCATCCAACAAAGGGTGGTGTGTGTGGGGGTGGGGGGTTGGATCTCCATATTTCAAAGCAATATAAGGCCCCTCCCCATATTGCACAACCTCAATAAGATTTTTTGGAGGAGGAATGTAGATTTTTTTTGATCAGGCAGAGGATTAGACACCTTATCTGTCTGGAGTATCTTACACAGAGATGAAAAGGCTGCGCTGAATTACACATGCCAATTGACTCCCCCCGCGCACATTACTATTGTTACTCGCTCATACTCGCTCTCCCTCTTGCTCTCCATCTTTTTATGCCTCTTGTCAGCTTTTCTCACTTTTTTTTTCATTGCTCTTTAGCAACTGACATGAGAAAAGAGAGCATGATTTATTAGTGTGTGTTTGATAACACTAAACGCTGTTGCGGATCCCGGAGCTTTGTGAAATTGGCGTGAAAACAGGCACTTCTCATGCGTGGCTGCATTTTAATGGTGCAGGCCACGGCCTAGAAAAACTAGCCAGATAAGAAGACAATACAGATTAATTTAAGAGAACTGCAAATCAGGGCAGTCATTGATGTGTGCACTATGATGAAAAGCGGTAATCTGAAAATATTCTACTTCATACAGTCCATTTTGCTCAACAGTAAGGTAGGAAAACAAAATGTATATCTGGAGTTATGCCCCAGTGTATATGTGTTTGTATTTGCATTCAGCAAACAAATAAAAGTAAGCATCTTGTTCCTTCCTACGAATCTGGGAGTCCCAGCGGTTGCTGTCGTCCTTGTACCGTGGCAGGCCGAAGATGAATAGATCTCTCCTCGGAGCTGCGAGCGTATAGCATCAGCACCTGTTAGTCTATTTCCCTCGACCGCAGCCGCACTTGCTTACAACAACGCCATCATCCGCTCAATAACCATTGCCATTACATCAGGCCATCAGGGCATTAGTGTCACCCCCCTCCCAACACTTCCCTCTCTTCCTTTTCCATCCTTTTATCAGCATGGCCAGGTCATGCATCACGCACGACAGCATTAAGCTCATTTGTACAAGTGAGTGTACCAGCATTCAGGGATGTGTTGCAATCTCTCTCTGCCGCTCTTTCTCCACATTATCGAGCGACAGAGCCGGCAGACGGATCACATGCCACAGGGAATCCCTCTTGGAGTGAGGTATACAAGGGACGATGAAAGAGTAGTTTTAAATCGAGTGTTGACAAATATACATTAATCCAATGGGATGTACTGAAGTTTGGGGGTTATATTTACTATTCTTAGACCTGTTTAAAATCTGTGATTTTCAAAAACTTTGCTGAAAACTTCCATATGCCTTTTAAAAGATCCTATGCCACTATTAGGCATTTTAGCTAATTTAATAATACATCTACAGAAAAAAAAAAAAATGTAAAAAAATTTTAATGCAAAGATTTCTGGTGTGCTTTTAGAAGTGGGAATTGTTTAAGGAAATTATACGTACATTCTGATTGCATTGCTGAATTCTGTATTAAAGTTACTAACAAACTGAGTCTACTAACTGACAGTTGGGCTGAAGACAATTTTGAGTTGCTGATTAGATTTTTTAAATATTCACCTTATAAAAGCCAAAAGGACTGTGTTGGTTAATTCATATTATATGGCAGTGCTGTTGAATTCTTGATTCTTCTTGGCCGACAAATGAAGGTGTTTCAGTTTCTGTAACTGGATAATAAGTCCAGAAGTCTTGAAGTCACCTTACATCTCTTCAACACAATTATTTCAGTAAATTGTTTCACCATTACAAAAGAACATTGGCCAATTAAATCAGGATAAGCAAATCAGATAAAAATGACAAATACATTCAGGGATAACAATCAAGAAAAATGGCTCAAAAAAGACATCATTACTAGCAGTTAGTAACTGAGACTTGGTTGACTATTGTGAAATTGTAATGGCATCCTGGTCTGTTTCTAAACAAGATTCTGTATTAGTAGCACAAACCCCAAAGTGTAATTCATTATTTACGTGTATGCTAGGGTATGCATACAGTGCACATGCTGTAAATTTCATCATCAGCGTGTGTGTACTGCAAACATGCTGCCCGTTTTTTTTTTTTCAAACCATGCATACTCTGTACGTTTAGCTCACACAAGCATTTGTCCACAGGGTAGCAACACTGGCCCGGCCTGTTGTTTCACAGTTTCACAAAAAGAAACAACAGCAAACTACTCGGGAAGGTAACAATGAACATCCCCGCTGATGAGTGCTTGTGTGAGGGGGTTAAAATTCATTACACTCTCATTTAAATGGGTAAAAATACATTTGTATTGGTCATAACTTCTGGAGAGAAATAGTGCAGACATTGGACAGAGATGAAACTTTGTAGTGTAGGTATTGACTGCCTGTGTTCACGCACTCTATTGAGTGGAGTATACTTTAAAAGGCTATGCCTTTGGCTGTTCACATATGCTAAGCATTGTGTCAAAACTGAAATATACTTTGACTTTATAAAGTAGTTCTATACACCATGTTTTATGGGTGAAAATAATTAGATATTAAAATAGGTATGAGATTCTGACGGTATGATAACCTTAGATAAAAAAAAAAATCACGGTATTGCGATTACAGCTCTAAAATATGTTATTTTTAAATGTCTGGGTAAAAAAACAACTTTTTTTTCCACTGAACACATTTTATTTTTAAGAAACATATAGAACATTTTGGAACAGTAAACATGTCAGGCTAAAAAAAAATAAAAAAAAATAATTGAATTCTTCTTAATTAAATTAAGTGCAGTCGCAGGAATATTCACCTTTCCCGGATTAAGTTGGGAGCTATGGTTTGGAGCGGTGAGGTACGAGGATGTGTGCACATACCGTTTTTCATACAGTCTATGGCACATACACATAAGGAAAGAAAGAGCACGAGTGTCACACACACACACACGCGAGCGGTCTCTCCGTACAACACTCAAACAGTTTCAAAGTTAGTTTTTTTGTTTTTTAAATGCGTGATTTTGAACAGATGTAAACAATGGCAGGAGGCTTAAAAGTATAGACGTGATACCAGCTAAA
>NW_015625105.1:241499-241919 GCF_001515625.1 Sinocyclocheilus rhinocerous
TTTAATTGTCTTTATGTAACATTATTTATTCAAATGCAAGGTTACTTGAGTCAGAAACAATGAAAACAATAACTTTTTCTGGAGGTGTTTGGGCGGCTTCATATGCGCGAGGTGCTTTAGATGTGACCGTGAGTGCCCAGAAAACTAGTTTGGATAGCGCAAGTACAGAATGGTTTAAAAAGACTTAAAAAGACGTGCAAATGATAAACTTTTGTGATGACGCAACACTGACCCGATTAGGCAAGTGACAGTTCTGTCAGCTGAGCGAAAGTCTTGTATCGCAGTGTGCAGCAGCTCTCTTAGTGCAGACGAGATGCGCTGATGTGAGGCAATTTTGAGAGTGAGAGCGAGAAGACGCGGTACAGCTGAAACACTCACGCGGTTTTCAAATGACTGACTTAATCTGATATTCTGTGTGAA
>NW_015625105.1:241929-248911 GCF_001515625.1 Sinocyclocheilus rhinocerous
TTTGTAAATGTCCGCTCTTTTGGGCTAAAGGCTTAATGGAACCGTTTAAAGTAGCCATGTGATCACAAATTAATCGGCGATTCGGCGCAGCGCAGACATGATTTAGTACGTGTGTCATTTTTCTATGTGAAAAAAAATCATAAAGTCCAGTTTATGCTGTTTGATTATGGCTTCGAATGTCGTAGTTGGAAGCTGGAAGTTGTTAGCCCCGGCTGGCCCGTGCGCGCTGTTGAAATGCGACTAATAATTTCTGACTGGCACATAACTGAACAAATGTAAACGGGTTAAGGCGTGGGCTGCAGCCCAGTCAAGCCCAATGGTAAGTCCGGCCATGGTCCCATGCCTATATTAAAACAAACTTCAGTATGTTGTTATGTTCTCTTATGTTGGACAGTTGCTCTCAATTAAGAACATTCTCATGGTGATCATTTGCCGTAAAATCAACCCAGACAGGTAATTGAAGGTCCACTCTTTGCCTAAAAGGAAGGTTTGAATGACAGTTCGACTTCGACTTCTAGTGATGTAAATGTGCAAAAAAAATAGTGTGCGCATACTTGCTCACTCGCGCGCACACACAAATGTGCATGTTCCTCACCCAAACTCTGTGAAAGTTTGGCTGCAACTGCAGCGAGGTGACAGGGAGGACCGTGATGCTGGCCGCCTTTGTGTCATGAAGAGGAATAGAGAATGAGCTCTGCTCTCTGTCTCTGCTGTCACCTCTCACTCTTTTTTTAGAAGCTGTTTTACTCTGCCTTTTCTTGGCCTTCCTGCTGTCACTCTGGTCTGTCCGCTCTTCTGCTCTGTATGTGAGGAAAGTCAACTCACTGACTGTCTTTCTTTTTCGGTTTTGTCTTTGTCTTTTGGCTTGTCTGTCTGTCTTTCTCTTGTATTTTCTTCCCTGTCTTCCATCCAAAATTTTCTGTCTCCATTGCTTTGGAATTTATTAATCCCGCTCACTTATGTTCAGGATATTGTGTCTGTCCCTTTGAAATCAAATGGCTTCGGGACAGGAAAAGCACTCATAAGTGCTGCACACTATTGTCTTTGTGTGGATGCCAGATGTTGACCTCATCTGCTCAG
Source organism: Sinocyclocheilus rhinocerous (assembly GCF_001515625.1). Lineage (NCBI taxonomy): Eukaryota > Metazoa > Chordata > Actinopteri > Cypriniformes > Cyprinidae > Sinocyclocheilus > Sinocyclocheilus rhinocerous. Next base: position 243,010 of record NW_015625105.1, read on the forward strand.
TTTGCATGAAAATGTGTGTTTTCTTTGAAACCTTCAACTCTTTACAAATCCTTCACTGTGTGTGTGTGTGTGTGTGTGTGTGACAGAGACGGCCAGACAAAAAAAAAAAAGGTTACATAGAGAAAATGAGAAGGACCTAAGCAGAGGCAGCATGTTGAGAGAAAGATAGAAGAAATACAACAGGGAACTGATGGCTTGAAGGAAAGAAAAATGGCAAATGAAAGAGAAAGAGAGGAAGTATTGGGGTTTGGTTAAGCCAGTGGTGACAGTATCAACAAGAGGGTTGAATAAAGGTGCTAGGCTGCAGTTGGAAAGCTCTGACATTAGAGATTCTTTCACTAAACTTTCAATATCTTTCACCCCAAATGCATCCCCCACTGCTGCTCCACCCCTCCCGAAGCCTTAGATTGAAAGTTGCCACAGTAGCACAACTGTCAGCACTTGTCATGGCAAGGGCCATAGGCCTATAGTGATGGGAAGTGACAGGGTTTTATTTGAAATCCCGTTTAAATCGGACACTGAGACTCACAAACCATGCACACTCACAGCAGACTGAGCATACTGAGCAGAGGGGGGGAAGAAAGAAAAGAAAAGGAAAGATGACAAATGAGAAAGAATAACGGTGTGAGGAGAAGCAGGGGTTTGTAAACAAAACAAAAAAAGAGGATCATACAGATGTCTGAATGGCTTCATGTGAAACTAACCAGAAAAAAATAGTTTTAACAATTACTTTTCACAAGCATTCAAAGACAAACACTCAATTATAGAAATGTTTTCCCATAAAATAAAAGTAATTGAAAGTAAGCATTCAGAACTAAATTATTATAAATCCCATGAAGCCCATTTCCGCCACATACAGTATATAAAAGGATCATGATCTGGTAAATCACGATGACATAAAAAGTCAAAATTATGACATACTATTATGACATACTTTTTTTGTCATAATTGGCCTTGTATCTTACAATTGTGACTTTTTATGTTATAATTAGGATTTAGTATGTCATGATTTTGTATTTTTTATGTCATAATTTTGACTTATTACTATTTTAAACTATTTATGTTACCGTTTCAACTTTTTAATCCCATAAGTATGACTTGACATGTTATAATTTCAGATTTTTATGTCATAATTATTTTATATCAAAGCATTTTTTTTAAATTATGTGGCAGAAATTTGTTTTTTATACAAACTGCATGTAAAGCCAGACAAAAGACACACTGAAGATAAAGACAGGCTCATGTAGATGTCTGAGTAGCTTCTTTTAATTTTAAACAGGCGTTTCAATGTTGATACAGATGGTTCTGTAAGTTCCCTTAAAGAATGCTGCTGCTCACCAGTAGACAAGACACTTTAACCTTAGACATCCTCCTTAGTATAAACCCTCGTTTTATAATGTTGAATCTCTTCCATAAGTTAAATAGATATTATTAATGTGTTAAAGTGTGTGGTGGTTAAGCGGTTGATGAGCGGTTGTTTAAGACTCAATTTTGTGATCATGATGCCCTCTAGTGGCACAATAATGCCATTGCATATTTCACCTACAAAATGGATGAGTTAGTTGATGCAGACTCATATTTAGAAATGTACAACTCTTTGTTAATGTAGAGGGAAGCAAAAGATTTTCATCAGAGCATACCATAGCATGATAAATGTCTTTAACATGAACTTTGACCTTCTCTTCCTCTCACAGCACATAAATAATGATCACATCCATGGAGAAAAGAAGGAGTTTGTGTGTCGCTGGGAGGAATGTTCAAGAGAGCAGAAACCTTTTAAGGCCCAGTACATGCTGGTAGTGCACATGCGCAGACATACAGGAGAGAAGCCTCATAAATGCACGGTGAGAATTATATTAAATACATTTAGTTTTTTAGTTTTTTTTATGTTTTCAGACACTCATTTCAGTATGTAGGACAACTTTTAATGTGGGCTTACCTGAGAAGCTAACTGCTTAAACAGCCTTGGTCTGTCTAGAACAAATCAATGTAAATGTGTGTCCTTTTCTCTCTCAGTTTGAAGGCTGTTCAAAGGCCTACTCCAGACTGGAGAACCTGAAGACACATTTGCGTTCACACACAGGAGAGAAACCCTATGTGTGTGAACATGAAGGCTGCAACAAAGCCTTTTCCAATGCGTCAGACCGAGCCAAACACCAGAATCGCACACATTCCAATGAGGTAATTCACACACATGAACATGTCAAGTATTAAACAAGGTATTTTGCTTCTAACACTCTCAGGTTTGGACAAGAAGTAATTATAGTCAACATGAAAACCAATTATTGCACATTATTGCAACAGGGAAAAAAAACAGTGCCTTTAGTAAAGTAAAAATTTTTTCCAAAATGTGATGACTTGCTCCTACTCTAGAACATTGGATTTTGGCTGACATCACCAAGCTGTTTTGATTTCAGCCCATTCAACTTCAAATTACATCATATCCTGATTTTATTGTTGAATACTATTTTCACTAAAAATACATCAAATGTTTGACATGGGTTGCAATTACCCATTATGTCGACTTTAAGTTGTTAAAAGAGTTAGCAGACATTTATTTATCTAACATTCCAATGCTCCCTCTCTCTTTATTTCTCTCAGAAACCCTATGTGTGCAAAATCCCTGGTTGCACTAAACGATACACTGATCCCAGCTCTTTACGGAAACATGTTAAGACTGTACATGGTCCTGAAGCACATGTCACCAAGAAACAGCGTGGGGATACATACCCGCGTCCCCCACCTCAGTCCCGAGAACCTGAAGGTAATGGACAAGGTCAGTCACCTGGACAACTGCCTCTCAGAGCGATCACTGACCAAAGGGAGTATAACCATGCTACCTCGAAACAGGACGAATGTCTACAAGTCAAGTCAATCAAAACAGAGAAGCCCATGGTAAGCGTCCTTCCATGTTAAAAACAAATTAAAACAAAAAAATGGTGGTATGCTATGCTAAAGTTTCAACTCCATAAATAACTAACCTTTAAAAAAACGAACCTTTTATGTCTTTTGTCTTACTAATGTTTACCCTTCCTTACTTGGTTTCATACACTGAACAAAATTATAAACGCAACGCTTTTGTTTTTGCCCCCATTTTTCATGAGCTGAACTCAAAGATCTAAGACTTTTTCTATGTACACAAAAGGCCTATTTCTCTCAAATATTGTTCACAAATCTGTCTAAATCTGTGTTAGTGAGCACTTCTCCTTTGCCGAGATAATCCATCAACCTCACAGGTGTGGCATATCAAGAAGCTGATTAGACAGCATGATTATTGCAAAGGTGTGCCTTAGGCTGGCCACAATAAAAAGCCACTCTAAAATGTGCAGTTTTATCACACAGCACAATGCCACAGATGTCACAAGTTTTGAGGGAGCGTGCAATTGGCATGCCGACTGCAGGAATGTCCACCAGAGCTGTTGCCCGTAAATTGAATGTTCATTTATCTACCATAAGCCGTCTCCAAAGGCGTTTCAGAGAATTTGGCAGTACATCCAACCGGCCTCACAACCGCAGACCACGTGTAACCACACCAGCCCAGGACCTCCACATCCAGCATCTTCACCTCCAAGATCGTCTGAGACCAGCCACCCGGACAGCTGCTGCAACAATCGATTTGCATAACCAAAGAATTTCTGCACAAACTGTCAGAAACCGTCTCAGGGAAGCTCATCTGCATGCTCGTCGTCCTCATCGGGGTCTCGACCTGACTGCAGTTCGTCGTCGTAACCAACTTGAGTGGGCAAATGCTCACATTCGATGGCGTCTGGCACTTTGGAGAGGTGTTCTCTTCACGGATGAATCCCGGTTTTCACTGTACAGGGCAGATGGCAGACAGCGTGTATGGCATCGTGTGGGTGAGCGGTTTGCTGATGTCAACGTTGTGGATCGAGTGGCCCATGGTGGCGGTGGGGTTATGGTATGGGCAGGCGTATGTTATGGACAACGAACACAGGTGCATTTTATTGATGGCATTTTGAATGCACAGAGATACCGTGACGAGATCCTGAGGCCCATTGTTGTGCCATTCATCCACGACCATCACCTCATGTTGCAGCATGATAATGCACGGCCCCATGTTGCAAGGATCTGTACACAATTCCTGGAAGCTGAAAACATCCCAGTTCTTGCATGGCCAGCATACTCACCGGACATGTCACCCATTGAGCATGTTTGGGATGCTCTGGATCGGCGTATACGACAGCGTGTTCCAGTTCCTGCCAATATCCAGCAACTTCGCACAGCCATTGAAGAGGAGTGGACCAACATTCCACAGGCCACAATCAACAACCTGATCAACTCTATGCGAAGGAGATGTGTTGCACTGCGTGAGGCAAATGGTGGTCACACCAGATACTGACTGGTTTTCGGACCCCCCCGGACCCCCCAATACAGTAAAACTGCACATTTTAGAGTGGCCTTTTATTGTGGCCAGCCTAAGGCACACCTGTGCAATAATCATGCTGTCTAATCAGCATCTTGATATGCCACACCTGTGAGGTGGATGGATTATCTCGGCAAAGGAGAAGTGCTCACTAACACAGATTTAGACAGATTTGTGAACAATATTTGAGAGAAATAGGCCTTTTGTGTACATAGAAAAAGTCTTAGATCTTTGAGTTCAGCTCATGAAAAATGGGGGCAAAAACAAAAGTGTTGCGTTTATAATTTTGTTCAGTATATTTCAGCCACCCTGACTGCAAATAATAGAAAAATGTCATACAAAGGCAGTTGCGATTTGTAGAGTTCATCCTCAGGGTTCAGGTGACAATAAATCATGAGATAAACTTGCCTTCTGATGTGTAGAAAATGAAAGCACAGAAACTGAGATTAAAATTAGACCAGGATTTGTGATGTGGATGTTGTGTCTAATTGAATATTCCCCCCTTGGATGCTCTTTGTGTCTGGCATGTGAACTAGAGGGGACGTTTCAATATATAGCTACCAAAGCCTGCAGCAATAACTAAATGGTGATTTAAATGTCTTTTATTTTTCTTAAATGCATTGACACTTACACTTAAAGGGATAGTTCACCCAAAAATGAAAATTAGCCCATTATTTACTCACCCTCAAGCCATCCTAGGCGTATATGACTCCCTTCTTTCAGATGAATCCAATCGGAGTAAAAAATTGACTTTGTGTCACAGGTACTGTGCTCTATGGAGATAAGCGCACGACGCAGGAGTAATCCAGCACACAATCTTTAATTCCAACTTCAAATCAAGAGAATAATCAGGAGACAGATAAATCAGAAACATCTAAGAGCAAACTAAACATGACGGTGAACGGACGAAGACTAAGGGAGAACTGAGGACTTATAAGCAAAACCCAAACAAAGGGAACTAATGAGATGATTAATATAACACAGGTGGAAACTAATGAATGATGATTAACTAAATGAGAACAGGAACTGAACCAAATAAGGGCAGACCGCGCCGTATCGGGGAGGGGGGGCAGGCGCCCTGGAGGCTGGTGCAGGACTGGAACTGGGCTGAGACAACTGAGACAAGCAGGGCGGATCAGGGAGGTCCAGGAGCCATGGCGGAGCAGGCAGTTCACGTTGCCATAGCGGAGCTGGTAGCTCAGGGGACCATGGCGGATTAGGGGACACAGGAGGCCAAGGCGGATCCTCCGTGGCCTTAGCCGGCTCGGCCACGGGTATATGCCCCCCCCCCAAATTGTCTTGTGGAAATCTAGGAATCCTGGGGGGCGTTCTGGAGGAGCGGGCACTTGAGGGCGCTCTGGAGGAGATTCAGAGACTTGAGCCCTCCTTGGGCTAAGCACGGGGACAGGAGCCCTCACTGGGCTAAATTCTGGAACAGGAGCCCTCTGTGGACTATACTTGGGAACTGGAGCCCTCCGTGGGCTATACTCGGGAACTGGAGCCCTCCGTGGGCTGTAC
>NW_015625105.1:249450-252543 GCF_001515625.1 Sinocyclocheilus rhinocerous
ATAAGTTGCAAAATTAAAATGAAATTGTATTACCCAAATTGATTAGATATGTTTAACATGTCCAAGCAAAAAACGGTAGCAAAATGATCATTTAAATGCCATTTTTCCTAAATGCATTTAGACTTACGGGTAGGACACTTGAGATTGCATTTTCATCGTGATACCGCGTGATAATTGTAGCAAAATGCGGTGTGAATTTCAAAATGCATTCTGAGTGCGCAGCAAAAGGGTAGCAAAATGGTGATTTAAATGTCTTTTATTTTTCTTAAATTCATTGACACTTACACTTAAAGGGATAGTTCACCCAAAAATGAAAATTAGCCCATTATTTACTCACCCTCAAGCCATCCTAGGCGTATATGACTCCCTTCTTTCAGATGAATCCAATCGGAGTAAAAAATTGACTTTGTGTCACAGGTACTGTGCTCTATGGAGATAAGCGCACGACGCAGGAGTAATCCAGCACACAATCTTTAATTCCAACTTCAAATCAAGAGAATAATCAGGAGACAGATAAATCAGAAACATCTAAGAGCAAACTAAACATGACGGTGAACGGACGAAGACTAAGGGAGAACTGAGGACTTATAAGCAAAACCCAAACAAAGGGAACTAATGAGATGATTAATATAACACAGGTGGAAACTAATGAATGATGATTAACTAAATGAGAACAGGAACTGAACCAAATAAGGGCAGACAGGAACTAAACAGAAACACACACATGACAGATATCTCCCTCCTCCCGGAAGGCACGTCCCGCGCCGTAACAGTACCATCGGGGAGGGGGGGCAGGCGCCCTGGAGGCTGGTGCAGGACTGGAACTGGGCTGAGACAAGGAGAGCCTCCAGGGCGGATCAGGGAGGTCCGGGAGCCATGGCGGAGCAAGCAGTTCAGGTTGCCATGGCGGAGCTGGTAGCTCAGGGGACCCAGGAGGCCATGGCGGATCAGGGGACACAGGAGGCCATGGCGGATCAGGGGACTCAGGAGGCCATGGATCAGGGGACACAGGAGGCCATGGCGGATCAGGGGACATAGGAGGCCATGGCGGAACAGGGGACTCAGTAGGCCATGGCAGAACGAAGGAGTACTGGACGGGACCAGCGGAGGCGAATGAGACTCAGGAGACGATGGAGAGCTGGACGGGGCCAGCGGAAATGAAGGAGACTCAGGAGAGCTTTCTAGAGCGGATTCTGGGGTGAGGATTGGAGCTAAAAACTCGGGGGTTAGCGCCATGTCCATAAGCGTGGAGAGGCACGCTGGAGCGGACTCTAGAGCTGGAGCTTTGGAAGACCGCTTCCTCCTCTTCTGCCTCTTCCACTGGGCTGAGGTTTGAAAGAGTGAAGCGGGCTTCAACTCTTCAGCAAGCTTGAGAGGGCAGCGGCCAGCGGGCTTGAGTTAGCGGAGGCCAGCGTGCTTTCGTCAGCGGCGGCTGGCAGGCTTGAGAATGCCGCGGCCAGCGAACTTGAGTGAGTGGCAGCCGAAGAGCCTGAGAATGTTGCGGCCGGCCGATTTGACTGAGGAGCGGGCGGAGAGCTTGGCTGAGGAGCGGCCGGCGGGCTTGACGAAGGAGCGGACGGCGAGCTTGCGGCAACCACATGTGACGACCACGGGCTGGACTCCGCTTTGTCCACGGTGAGAGCTGATCCGGCGATCCACAGTGCGAAGTTGATGTAGCTCTTCAGTGACCAGCACGGATCAGCTATAGGCATTATGAAGCGGATGTCGTCCTCCAGCCCGCACCAGAATCCCTCCATTAAGGTGAGGTCATCACATGTGGCGTGATGGCAATAGTCCACAAACTCCCGCACATAATCCTCCAAGTCTCGGCCGTTCTGGAAAATGAATATTGTGGCCCCTGAAGGGCTATGAACACCGCCCTTCAGGGCCACATTAATAGACACCAGCTCCATCCTCATCCTTTGTGTTGTTGGTCCGTTCATCTGTCACAGGTACTGTGCTCTATGGAGATAAGTGCACGACGCAGGAGTAATCCAGCACACAATCTTTAATTCCAACTTCAAATCAAGAGAATAACCAGGAGACAAATAAATCAAAAACATCTAAGAGCAAACTAAACATGACGGTGAACGGACGAAGACTAAGGGAGAACTGAGGACTTATAAGCAAAACCCAAACAAAAGGAGCTGATGAGTTAATTAATCAAACACAGGTGAACAAAATGACAATCAGGAGACTAAGTAAAACTAGGTTACAGGGGAACAGATTAACTGAAAACACAAAGAAAACCAGTACAAAAACTAAACATAACCCTAACACTTTGATCTTCCAAGCTGTTTAATGGCAGTCAGCGGGTGTTGCAGTTCATCAGTCCAAAAGAAGTGAAATAAAGCTCATCCATCCACAATAAAAAGTGCCTCACACGGCTCTGGGGTGTGAACAAAGGCCTCCTGTAGTGAATCGATGCGTTTTTGTAAGAAAAATATCCATATTTCAAACATAATACTCACTTTAATCTAGCTTGCGCCAACAGTTGTACACAGAAGCAGCTCCGGGGGGATGACGGTAAGATGTCGGCGTTGCGCATGCGCCGGTGAGTCTCGTGAAAACCAACGTTTTTTAACAGGAGCAAAGGAAGCAAAGTTTCCTTACTTTAGCAAAGGAAAACCAGTCTCCTCTTGGCTTATATCGAAATCCTCTGACATTCTTCTTTTCAAATCCTCATTTTGTACTTCTAATTAGAAGAATAAAGCATGGTAGAAAATAGGTAAAAGTGTAGAATTGCAGTGTCTGTTTGCTTATGTGCATCAATCAGAGTGTAAACTGAGAGATGTTGAGGCAGGTGAAAAGCGTTTGGTTAATGGGGAATATTGACCTATTGTGCGTCTTGTTCCTGACAAGACATGGTTAATCCTAACATGGTTCCTGATTAATCCACATACCCCTCCACATGTCACTTTTCTACGTAACCTATGATCACTCTCACCCTCCCGGCTATCTACTATGGTTTCATCTTCGCTTCCTTCCCCTGAACAGTTATCATCTCTTGATGTTAACAGTGCTACTGATACTTTCTGCTCCACTCTTACGTTTTGTTTAGACAGTGTCTGCCCCTTGTCTTCCAGGCCAGGC
>NW_015625105.1:253089-261454 GCF_001515625.1 Sinocyclocheilus rhinocerous
GTAGGGACAATATCGACCCTGGCAAAAAGTGGTGGGGACATGTCCCACCCGTCCCACCGGCAAATTACGCCTATGGTGTCAATGCATTTAAGAATTTAAATCACCATTTTTGCTACCATTTTGCTGCACATTTGGCTCAGACTGCATTTTGAAATTCACACTGCATTTAGCTACAATTATCACGCGGTATCACGATGAAGATGCAATTCCATGTGTCCTACCCCTAAGTCTAAATGCATTTAGGGAAAATGGCATTTAAATTATAATTTTGCTACAGTTTTTGCTTGGATATGTTAAACATATCTAATCAATTTGGGTAATACAATTTCATTTTAATTTTGCAACTTATAAAGCATTAAAATAGGTTTTTAATTTACATATTAAATCTAGTGTAGGTAATGGCAAATGTAAATTATATAATTGAATTTTCATTTTGCACTAAATGTTGCAAATATGTATGGGTAAATGTACATTTAAATAAAGAAATACATTGCCATTTTACATATTGCATTGTCATTTTGCATATTACATTTCAAAATGAATTTTGCTACCCATATGCTTCCATATTTTTCAGGGGTAGGGTTGCAGACCTCGGTTCTATTAGGTGTTATTACATGCCAGGATATGAGAAATTTTGTCAACATGGCATTTCACTCTCCTCGTTGCATTTATCCATTTCACCTGTGCCAGAAAAAAAATGTGCCAGAAGATCAGGATTGTTTTTTTGTTTGTTTTGTTTTTTCTGTGATAAATTGAATAAAATTTAAAATATATGGTCTCTCTTCTCTTCCCCTCTTAGACGTCTCAGCCAAGCACTGGCGGTCAGTCTTCATGCAGCAGTGACCAGTCCACCGGCGGCCCCCATATCGGCCGTGGAGTCCAGCTTGCTGTGAAAAGCATTGGGCTTGCGGGGGAGGAGGCAGTGATTGAGGACCAGGAAAATGAAGAGAAGGAGGAGGAAGGAGAGGGAGAGGAGGAGGATGCCCCCATTATGGACTCTACAGTATCCACTGCAACAACCACAGCGGCAACACTAGCTTTTCAGACTCGTCGAAGTGTAGGACGGCCTCTACGCTGGATGGAGCATGTTAAGATGGAGAGGTTAAGGCAGGTGAATGGAGCTGTGCCTAGGCTAGGACATATGTCCCCAACACCACCCCCTAAAGGCCAGGCCCTGCCTGCCCTCACAGGAAAGGGTAAGTCTGAGGGTGTACTTACACTAGGCAATCTGAACCATACCCGAGCACGTTTGACCCCCAAAGTCCAGTTCATTTAACTAGTGTTCCCTGGCCCGCTTGAAGAGGTGGGCTCAGACACGGTTCATATAGTATGAGCGCTAACAATGCCGAGACATATGACACCAATTATGTGGCTGTTCCATTTAACCAACATCTCTTAATAAATCTATCAACAAAGATTTTTTAAACAACATATTATGCATGTGAGAGGACCGTGTGTCACCACACCCCAAATGGCTCAAAATAATAAGCTACAGAGTTAACATTTCTTATGTATTCTGTTATGCTGAGTGAGAGTGCTTTTGATCCTGTTTTCTCCAAAACAGTTGCATCATAAAGACATGCTCAGGCCCGGAACATTAAAGTGCAATATGAATGCAGCAGGGGAGTGGGGAGGGGGTACAATCATGTTTGGGCATGGTACAATACACCTGTGCCGAGTGCAAGTACATCCTTACTTTCAGAGCTTTCTCAATATACTGAAATTTACACATTTAAAGGGTTAGGTCACCCAAACATGAAAATTAAGTCATTATTTACTCAACCTTACGTTGTTTTAATGCTGTACAGCCTTCTTATTCAGACCTTAAAAGTAGAAATCAGGACAGTTTTGAGGAAATCATGATTAATAAGACGTGACACAAAATAAAATCCATGTACTTTATTTCTTGATTTTTTCATTTACAGTTTCATTTCTGGATAAACTTACCCATTAATGTCTAATTATGACTATAATTGCATCGTAATAATAACATTAACCTCACCTAATAAGAGTATTTCTCATGATTAGGTTCATGCCTTGGTAGGAGTAGTTCTGTGGGGGTTCCCCAGCCTCCTCCATGTCTTGAGCCGTCCAACACAGAGCTGACGGTGTTAAATTTGCTGCGTGAACGCCGGGACAGCAGTGGCAGCAACACCAGCTCGGCCTACCTGAGCAGCAGTCGTCGATCCTCTGGCATCTCCCCCTGCTTCTCCAGCCGCCGTTCTAGCCAGGCCTCGCAGTCTGAGCACAACCACCATCGGCATATTCACAATCTCAGTGCCACTGACTCTTATGACCCTATCTCCACTGATGCCTCACGACGCTCCAGTGAAGCCAGCCAATGTGGAGGTGGAGGAAGTTCAGGTGGGATGGTGTACAGTGGAAGTGAAGGTACTGGAGGAAGTGGGATGGAGGCAAGAGGTGTTCTCAACCTCACTCCAGCTCAACACTATCACCTGAAGGCCAAATATGCCGCTGCTACAGGTGGGCCTCCTCCCACACCCTTGCCAAATATGGAGCACATGAGCCTAAAGACTCGTCTGGCTTTGATGGAAGATAAACAGAACATGGGCCAACTTACACTACCACCACTGGTCAGGCCACGTCGCTGTAGTGATGGTATGCACAATTTACATGGCAGTCAAGCAGTGTATCAACGAAGGGGATTGTACCCTGTTGAAGGTCCAGGGAATAGTGATCGAAGAGCCAGTGACCCTGTGCGTAAACGGGATACGAGTGCTTTTGGTTTGCCACAGTTACAGCGTTTCAGCAGTTTAAACAACATGAATTCATTACCCCATATTGCTGGTAATCATTCTTTAGATGGAGAAAATAACAGTCTGAGCTTCCAGAACTACATCTTTCAGAGAAGTCTACACTCGCCTTGCCCTCCCAGCATCATGGAGCAATCAGCACTTGAGGACTTGGCAATGGACCAAGATGGTCTTCTGTTACATGTTGATGAAGACATTCTGCCAGATGACTTGGTGCAGTATCTTCATTCCCAAGATCAAGAATCGGATCACAACCAAGACAACCATAGCAGTGATTCCAGTGCCCATAGATCCAGTTTTGACCAGGGTACTGCAGATGTCCAGAACTTCCTCAACCCACAACAGCAACAGGAGGAGATAGAAGGGGAAATCACTAGTAAAGATATAATGCCTATCCAGTGGAATGAAGTGACCTCTGGTAGTGCTGATGTTTCTCCTCCCAGGCAGCAGTCTCAGAGGTGCAGAAGATGGTCAGACCAGAGTGGCATAGTGAGCAATGCCTTTGGTCGCTTTGGAAACATGGTTGTGCAGCAACAACTGCATACAGAGTTCATGGATCAACACTCAACTCTTTGGAGAGATGGTGTCGAACACATGGCAGGTATGAACTACAGATGCATACATCCAGAGCAGCATCAACAAATTGCAAAGCCATCCCAACAACAGCCCAGGACAAATCCAGGCATTAAGAATGAGTCTTCTTCAAACTCCAAACTGGAATCAAGGCCCAACAACTTTGGTCGACCAGACTTCTCTTATATCTCTTTGGGCCCCCTCCATCCTAGCTGTACCCAGCAGACAACTATATCCCAAAATAACCTTGAGCAAAATCAAACAATAACACATCAATTCAGCAGCAACCTTTCGTTGCAAAGACCAGCTAACTGCAGCTTGTCTCCGGCAACACTACTGCCTCACCAGGCCCAAAATCCTATGACTCACCCACCTGTCAATAGTGGCCATAGAGGCTTATATCACACACAACCCTACTTCATTCAGCAGGTTATCAATGGTCATAATGCACATTCATGCCAGCAGCAAAGCTTGAGAAATGGAAATGGAACCAATTGCTCTCTTGCAAATCAGGTTTCAGGACTTAAGCTTGAGGCAGAGGATTACCTTCAAACCAACACTTGCTCTTCTATCCAGCGACAAAAGCCTGTGTTTATTGCTAAGTGTTTTGACACGTCAGAGTCCAAAACTTCATCTTCTCATGATACAGGACAGTCATGTTTAATGGAGTCCTTGACAGCTGAGACAGAAACACCTTCTGAGGCCCTTCTGTCCCCTGGGGTTGATCAGGTGACCAGTACAGTAGAAGAAAGCCTTGGTGTCTTAGATAATGTCGGTTTAGATATTTGTTCCATCCTTGAGGATGGTTATGAGCAGGGTAGTGTGGTGTCTGACATAATCAGTCCCAGTTTTTTCCAGGGTCTGTCTAGAACTTCCTCTCGGCTGACTACTCCCCGTGTTTCAGCTTCATTTCATCCAGGCACTAACAACATGGCTATTGGTGACATGAGCTCACTTCTTACCACCCTCGCAGAAGAGAGCAAATTTCTGGCTATTATGCAGTAATCTGTGCACTCCCCCTCCAAAAAATTGTTACGCTGTTATAGATAAGACAAATTTAACAGACTTGTGTATGTAATGTAAAGATGTGGGATGAGAAAGAAAGTTATTGCTTTATATTTATTAAAATAGTTTATTAGGTGATGTTGACAAAGTGTTGGTACACAATCTTGAATCTGTCTTATCTTCCTAGAGGCAGTGACCAATAAATCCATTCCATTTCTGGAATAGAGGCTATTTTAAAAGCCCTTCTTTTATATCGTTATATGATGATGCAGATGGATTCACTGGTCTTCTTTTCATCACATTGAAACAGTATTCTCTGTGTTGTTGTTGATATTTTTATGTTTTGTTGTACATTGTAGCTAGAAGTGCATGATAATTTTCTTATTAAGTGTACACAGTGTTCACTAAACTGAGTAGGTTAACTCATTGTATTATGTATCTTTGTTGTTGAGTGCATTGCATACTACAAAAATGGTGTGAATATGCACAGACTTAACTGTCATCATGTCAAAACAGGGTGGAATATCACTCTTAACAGGCCCAAGTGTCATATTTTGATTATTCTAAATGTCTTTTTAAGTGTCTTATATCAGAGATGTTGCAGTGATTATAATATAAGTCTTACCAAATGTTGTTGACCAATTTTTCCCAACATGGCAATTAAGAGGGACCACTTTGTTGTGTAAGGGTATGACAAGTTGACAAGTGTAGAGCAAAATGCTAGAGCTGATCACTTAATATCTCGATTATATTGACTGTATCCTTGTAAATAAATGTTAATATTTTTCTTCATTTTTTTATTTTGCAAAAATTTACATTTTGCATAATTTTGATCATATTGTTAATGACTGGTGCTGCTGTTAAGCAATGCATTACATGACAAAAAAAAAAAAAAGCGTGATCATTTTAGTCAATCTCAACATGTTGCTTATTGCACAAGTCAGTTTTTTAATTTGTGGCCAAAATGTGTTAAAAGCAATGGTATCAATGTTTAAATTTATCTAAATATCTGGAATATCTGTAATATTATTTGTTATCTTGTTTACAACAGTCAGTTGTGTGCTGTTTTTGTCACAGCAGTGCAGTGAATTTGTAGTGAGATCTCATTTATGCCGTGGCTTTTTAGATCAACCTGTCTTTGCTTATCTATTAAAAAACCTCTACCTTCCTCACTTCTGAATTAGGACATTTATAAACACCAAGACGCAACAAGCTCCACTACAGGAGCTAATAGACTTTTTAGCAGTATTAAAAATATCCTGCAGTTTCTGCCTGCATATGTATAGTTTTTAAAGGTGTACTCTCGTAATTAGGTTCTGTTTGTTTTTGTATGGTTATTTGAACATTTTCTGTAGTTGTGTATTGGCATCTTTGTTTAGTTTTGAACACAGAAGTGGTATGACCTATTCCTCTTTAAAAGGACTAGAGGCTTTGAGCCTAAGGTATGTGCCTTATTAATGCTTGTCCATACAAAAGAGACACTGCCATTTTCTTCTTCTTCTTCTTCTTCTTCTTCTTCCTTTTATGTTTCTTTTTTAAGGAATTAAAGAGAAAAAAATGTGTATGGAAAGAGTCCTATGACTTCACATGTTATATGGAACACTACATTCTGTTGGTTGGGCATTGAGAAATGTGATGTGTAAGCAATGTTAGTTGCTTTGTTGTTGTTTTTAATAGTTATTACATTTGTTTTTATGCTTGTAAATACATATTCATTCTGTAGACTTTAGTTAAGAGTTTAGGTGGCATCAGGGGTCAGAATTAGTATAAATATCCTACTCTATTAAGCAGGAATCCCTGTGCCCTGTCTTACATTCAAACAGGTGTTCAAAATAGAATCACGGTGCCTAGCACCCTTAGACTGGGAACAGAGTCTGAATTCTCTTTTTTTATATCATATTAAAACAAATGTTTGTATGGTTTTAATAAAAAAATAAATTTAAAATAAATGCAACAGTTGTCTTTGCTGGTGAGTATTTGCTATTGATGTACTGTATAAGAAGAGGAAGTTACAGTAAAATACAATATCAGTAGGTGATACTAAACAGTGCTTTAATGCAACATATACGATTATCTTATCTGTGTGCAATATTTAATCTGGCTGTTCATAATGCAATACTATTTTCTCTGCTCTGAGCTGAGTTAATGCTTCACATCAGTTCTAACATATTAGTGTGTTGTGCAGTAGATAAGCTATATGATTCTGAAGAGACTCTTGATCACATAAATACCTAAGAAAGCTTTTGAAACATTCTTATTTAAATGCATACATCACAATGACTCTAGTTAATGTTTGCATTTGTACACAATCTTGGACTGATACTGCAGAGGAAATTTAAAATCATGTTGTTCTGAATGTTATGATATTTTGAATAGTGTAACTGCAATTTTTTTACCACAGGTAAATTAATTGACTTTAGTGTCAGTGACGTTAGTGACTTTACAGATAATGATATTTGTTATGAAAGTCAGTGTTTAAACACATTAAGAAACTTTTAAAGCAGTGTTCAAATTATGTCAAAGCTCTTAGGGGGTCCCCCCTTCAAAAATAAATAAATAAAAACTATAGCCCTTTTAATATTTCTCAACAAAAATCAATGTAATAGCAAATTTAGCACATTTCTTTTAATCTCTCTCTTGTCATATTGTTATTTTTGGGTTTGTTTAAATTAAATATGATATTTTTTTCATCTTGTCCTTGTTATCTTTGAGAAAACCTCATAACCTAGTGACTGTTTGTCGGTTCTAAGATGAAAGCTTATCCAATATCAGTTAATTAGGTGTACCAAACAGTCATTAAGCAAAGAAGAATCAAATATCTTACCCATAGGCACAATGGCGCAATTCCCACTTTTTTCCCCCTTCAAATTTCTCCTTTCAGCTTGATGCTTTATTTTTGACTTGTCACGAAAGTTTATCATATGTGTTTTTACATTTTGCCAGTTTAAGCATTCAAAAGATTTTACCCATTTAAGTGCAGGAAATCACAAAAGATAAAACTAAATTCAGGACTGGAGCACCGTTTTCTGTGTGCGCACACACCCAAAGCACAATAGAGAGCCTAGTCTCAGACAGCAAGTGCCAAAAGGCGGTAGAGGCGATTGCCTAGGGCCCGCGGCAGCGAGGTTGTCGATAAAATTTTTAGGTGTGTTCAGCTGGAAGCGTATGCCTGTGTATTAGGGATTTCCTGGAACGTCATATGATTTATGGCTTCTTTGAGTTATGGATTTTGCACTTATGCACTAAGTTTTTCTCCAGTGTAGATGAGTTTTTTTTCTATCTCTCAGTGAATGTATAAGATTTCCTGATAAAAAATTTTGATTTTTTTTTGTCAAAGATTTTTAATCATAATTTATTTTATAATAAATCCTTAGACCTTTCTAAACATTTATAGGTATAGGCCTCCTACATGTTAACAGGTCATGCTGCAGTTTTATGTATATATTGATAATAATCATTATCAATAATTATTGTTTTGTTTAACAATAATCAGAATTAGTCATATTGATATATAATAAAAAACATTTTTGGCCAAATAGTGCAGCCCTAAAAACAGGCACAACAAACTCAGTGTTCTTTATCATTTTTGGTAAATAAAGAAAAAGTTAGTCTGAAAACCTTTCTTGGTACAATTCAGATTTTGTTGTTACAGTTCAGATTTTGGAATTCACTTAATAGTGCCTTTCAGAATAGTCATCTCATAACGCAAGTCTTGTTACACATTGATGCTATTTTTTATTTATTTGAAATGAAACAATGATAGAGAGATTGATCATTCATGATCGAAAGTGAAGTTGTGGTTTAAATGGAATCCAAACGGTATCTTTCCGGAGCCGAAAAAGGATGTTTTGACTGCTACATTATATTTATTGCTGTAGTAGGCTATTAGTACTTGTTTTATAAATGTAATGATGCCCCTGTCATGATCACAGACAGACTTGTCATATGAGGAAAAATTGTGCCACATTTAGTGTGTTACATTAAATAATTTCTCTTTTTTTGGGGGGGGGGGG
>NW_015625105.1:261580-263096 GCF_001515625.1 Sinocyclocheilus rhinocerous
CAGCATAGACTGCATTTCTTATCATTCTTTTTTTTTTTTTTATTAAAGTAAAAGAATAGAGAACGCAAGCAAAGCATTATTACATTTTTTAAGACTCGTGACCACCTACAGAATTTGCCTTATACAGTACATTCAAATAAATTCTCTGAAGAAAATCTTAAAAATAATAAATAAACATCCAACAGGATTATGTGAGCACTGTGGAATGGAGGAATCAGTAGAACATGTTATTTGTGTTTGTCAAAAGTATACTAATGAACGAGAAACAATGAAGAATGAACTTAGAAAGATGGGAGTGGATAACCTAAAGCTTAAAAATATATTTACTTATGGACTAGAGAGTTTATTTTTGTATTTTAAGAGAACAGAGCTGATTAAGAGAATTTAGAGGGAATTTTTTTTGTTGAGGTAAATAATTTGTTTTTTTGGCTTTTCTTTCCTTTTTTGTCCTGTCCTCATTATGAAAGGGTAAACTCTGGTCCACACTCCAATACAGTAGGTGGCGATAATGCACCTTAACATTGGTGCTACCCGCCATAAAATCGAAGAAGAAGAAATTATCTGAAGTTGTTAATGCAGGCACTAGAGAGCGCACGCGCTCCACTTCGCTCTAGCCCTCCTCATAATCTCACTGCAGAAGAAGAACACAGCGGGCCGCTGCTGAAACAAAATGGCCGATGTGGAAATGGATTTACGGAGCAAGAGGCTTAATAGCGGGTATGAGCACGTGCGTTGTATGATTCCATCAACAACGCATTTAAGAGCTTGGATGGGGTGTTTTAGGGAAAGGGAACAGATTAGGTCAGGGTTGTGTTGTTCTTAGATTTTGCTATCTATTTTTTCCTGTTCGGCTAGTGTTAGCGTGCTAATGCTAAATGTTCTTATACAAGGAGCCAGTTGTCAATATTAATTTGTTAGAGGTGATTTTCGTTGGTTTTGTGAACTCTTTAGTTTTAAAATCTTTGAACTGTGGCATACCACACCCTGTGTGTTTAAACATTTTATTTGGTTAACGTTAGCTTCTTAGTAAAGTATCGATTAGTCTTCATGTGACATGAACAACACGTTCAATTCGTTGGTTATGTATTAGGGCTGTGCGATTTGGGGGAAAATATCAAATTGCGATTTTTTTTGACAGATATTGCGATTGCGATTTGATTTGCGATTTTAAATTTGCAAAGTCAAGCTTCAGCTCAATATTGCCAATAATGTGCAGCACAGTATGGGTATCATTACCCACAAAAACATCTAAGAATGTATCTTTTATTCTCTCCAGTACTGAAAACAGAACCGATACGGGAGCTTTTGATATGCGCTGTGACGCAGCTCTGGGAAATTACCTTTTTTGTTTGTTGTCTGTCATTTCGAAGCTTAAGTTGCATACGTTTTTCTTTAGTTTAGTTTTAATTTGCCTAACTATCGATCTGACCCAGTAGGCGCCAGTAGCGCTCTGTCTCTCTCCCGCTTTCTGTTTTTTTTTTGTAATTTTTTAATTTTAATTTTAATTTTTTAATGG
>NW_015625105.1:263182-269142 GCF_001515625.1 Sinocyclocheilus rhinocerous
CTCTGTCTCTCTCCCGCTTTCTGTTTTTCTTTTTTTTTTTAAATGGTGGGTGTTTACGCAGTTGGCTAGAGCAGTGCTGATTGGGGAGAACGGAGGTGCGCTCACTCTATTGGTTAGTAAGACTGCAACTCAAGGCTGGCAGTCATGCATATGCTCTGGAACAGAGTAATATCGCGTCCATATCGCAACGTCTCAAATCGCGATTTCGATTCGATTTCGATTAATCGCACAGCCCTATTATGTATCCAAAATTACAAAATTCCTATGTCAAATAGATCATAAAAGTAATCTAATTAGTCATCATAGACCCTAAGCACATTAACATACCTACCTAGATAAATTTGTTGGTGAGTTGTATGGTCAGTATTTGTGTCCTTGTGAAGAACACCGTGTTGCCTTGAAAAAACATAAAACCTCTGCATGTTATTTGTTGCCTAAATAAGCGCAAAACGAAATTAAAATTTTTTTTTTTAAATGTCTGTGATGAGGGGGAAAAAAACTGAAATATAACCCCTGTTTCTTTTTACATTAAGTTTTACTGGTTCTACATGTTAATGTGCTTGTGTCATTTATCTTTACAGGCCAGAGGATTTAGAGAGGCCAGAGAAGAGTGGGAATGAGGATGAAAATGGTGACATGTCTGGAGAGGATGAAGAGGAGGTTGAGGAAGAAGCGGAGGTGAATGGAGAGAAGCAGGACAGCGGTTCCAAACACCACAGCAGTGGCAGCAAACACAAGAAAAAGAAACACAAGCACCGTAGCAAGCACAAAAAACACAAACATGCGTCTGAGGAAGATAAGGACCGCAAACGGAAACATAGACACAAACATAAGAAGCACAGACGCAAAGAGGAGCCATCCTCCTCACCATCTGGGGCCATCAACAGGAGGGCTGTGGATGGCTCTCCATCACTGGGCAGTGCAACCCTGGATGACAAGGCGCTTCTTGAAGACCTGGAGAAACAAAGAGCACTGATTAAAGCTGAGCTGGACAGCCAGCTGATGGAGGGGAAGGTTCAATCAGGAATGGGCCTGATTCTACAAGGTTACAATTCTGGCTCAGAAGAGGATGGAGTGAAACAGCGGGCACGTAATGGGGAGCAACGGCAAAGAACCAGTGGGGGCAGAACCCGCTCACCTAGGGACCAGATAAGCAGGGGGGTTAGATCCAAACGGGACTCAACGGACACCAGCAAACCAAGCGTTAAACGGCGCAGCCGCTCTCTCGAGAGAGTTGGTAAGGATGCTAAGCTTGAACGAATGACCAAAATTGTGAAAGAGACTGTTAAGGAGCGTAGCAAGTCCAAAGAGAAAAAACGCTCCCGGAGCAGGGACAAATCCAGGGAGCATTTGAGGAAATCCCAGTCCCCGTCTACAAGAAGACGCTCTGCGGAGAGAAAGTCAGACCAGAAGGGACGTTCGGATCGGCGTTCCTCTCCCCATATAGATGAGAAGCGGGAACAAGTCACACAGAGATCAAACTCACGAGGACGCAAGAGCCGGTCACGAGATCGACGATCTCATTCTAAAGATGCCCGGCTGGGTCGCTCGGAGACGGACAGAGAAAAGAAGCCTGGAAAGTCTCCATCCAAAGACACCTCATCTGGGAAAGAGAATCGGTCTCCTCATCAACGTCGACGCAGTTCCTCCCCTCGCCATAGGGACCGCCAGCCCAACCAGCCCCCATCGGGTTCTGCAGACCGGAGTTCCAAACTGAGCCACTCGCCGTCTAGAAACAGGTCACCAGTCAGGAGAGGAGGACAAAGTCGCTCAAATGAGCGCCGGAGAGATTCCCCCTCCAGGTACACATCAGCACACCGTTGAAGATTTAAAATGAACATTTTGTCATCATTCATTTACCCTCATGTTGTTCCAAACCTGTATGACTTTCTTCTGTAGCATACAAAAGATATTTTGAATAATGTCCATACAAGTCTGTAGGGTCCAGTTTTATTTGGAGCATCTTTTATGTTCCACAGAAAAAAGTCAGTCATACAGGTTTGGAATAACATGAGGGTAAAAAATTATAACAGAATTTTCATTTTTGGGTGAATTATCCCTTTAAGCAGGGGTGCTCCTGAACTTTAGCTTTACCCGGCTCCGACACACTTGTATGGCAATTTCTAGTGAGTCTGAAGACCTTGATTAGCTGGTTCAGGTAAGTTTAATTAGGGTTGGAGCAAAACTGCAGGACAGTGGTCCTCCAGGAACAGGTTTGGACACCGCAGCCTTTAAGCATCCCAACTAGTTTGACATGGCAACAAGGCGATCAGTGATGTGAGTTTGGGGCGGGGCTATTTTTTGGTTAGCTAGTAGCAGATGAGAAGTGTTTGGGAAACTTGTTTGTAAACAGACATTATTGAGGTTATTTTTGGTGACACTAGTGGCACAGAAATTAAAAACATTTCTTTTTTAATAAATCTGCAAAGATGTCAACAATTCTGTGTTTTTCTGTCAATATGGGGTGCTGTGTGTACATTAACGAGGAAAAAAAAATAACTTAAATTATTTTAGCAAATGGCTGCAATATAACAAAGAGTGAAAAATTTAAGGGGGTCTGAATACTTTCCGTACCCACTGTATATATAATAAAAAGATACACATACAGCAGTTAAATTTATATTTTTAATGGAATTATGAAATTAGAAAGTGCAAATACTATTAAAATACTTTGAAAATGAGTCAATATTAAAATTTACTTGATTTTTAGTTTTTTGTTAAATATGATTTATATTAATATCACCCTGCAGCCCAAGACTGGTTGCCCACTGAAGCTAAGCAGGGTTGAGCCTGGTCAGTACCTGGATGGGAGACCTCCTGGGAAAACTAGGTTGCTGTTGGAAGAGGTGTTAGTGAGGCCAGCAGGGGGTGCTCACCCTGTGGTCTGTGTGGGTCCTAACGCCCCAGTGTAGTGATTGGGACACTATTATGTCAAAAAGCACCGTCTTTCGGATGAGACGTTAAACCGAGGTCCTGACTCTCTGTGGTCATTAAAAATCCCAGGATGTCCCTCGAAAAAGAGTAGGGGTGTAACCCCGGCATCCTGGCCAAATTCGCCCATTGACCTCTGACCATCATGGCCTCCTAACCATCCCCATAACTGCTGATTGGCTTCATCACTCTGTCTCCTCTCCACCAATGAGCTGGTGTGTGGTGGGCGTTCTGGCGCAATATGGCTGCCGTCGCATCATCCAGGTGGATGCTGCACACTGGTGGTGGTTGAGGAGATTCCCCCTTTCTATGTAAAGCGCTTTGAGTGCCCAGAAAAGCGCTATATAAATGTGAGGAATTATTATTATTAATAAATATGATTAATATTTGAGAACTTCTTGATTCTATAATCCTGATGTAGTCGGGGGGGGGGTTGTTACAGTGTTATATTTGTTACACTGTTTGTATAAAGAATAAAGAAATTAAACATACACAAGAATATGACACAGGTCAACTGGATACAGCAGAGCATAGTTTGAGTGATTGCAGTGAAGTCATTTGAAAAGGCTAGAAGGTGACAGTTATATTTTCATAGTTCTTGTCTTGACTGAATGGGATGGTTGCAAACGTACAGTCAGAGATCAGAGTTGTTGTTTTTTTAGCTCTAGGGGTTTTCGTGTTTGTTGGCTGGAGTGACACTGAGAGGATCAGAGCTGTTTTTAGATATCAAGTTAAAGAACTACCCGCTCAATGGGAATTGCCCTGATTGTGCCATTGAAGGAACCTAACATTTGCTTTCATTTATATTGCTTGGTCTATTATGTCTTGAAACAGCCTGGTCCTAAATTACAATTCTAAGATTGTAGGGTCATATGCTTGTCTTGCCTTTTTTTATTACTTGTAAGTTATCATCTTAATAGGTTGCAGGGCGTTTATAATGATAGGTGGAGCTTAATGTACCTGAGTGCAACAGGTTTCCTGTGTGATAAACTGCTTGGCATCAAAATAGTTGACTGTAAGATTGGACTATTTAAGGTGAATTGTTGTTCTATACATATGCTTATAATTGTTGGTTACAAAAATGGCCTAGGATGAAATAATTTATCTGGCAAATGCTTCATGTCTCTTAGGAAGCATCCTCGTGTGGATGGAGCTGGGAGATCATGGGAAACGAGTCCAGCGCGGCACAGAGTGAGTCGCTCACCACTCAGACGTTGGTCTGTATCACCACGGCGACAGTCTCGCTCCTCACCCAGAAGACGAAGTCGATCGCCCCTGAGACGCAGGTTAGACACAGTGAGGAATACTGCTATGAACTATGGATGCTCATTTAGGTTAATTTTATGCTCGTTATCCGAACATTAACCGCTAACTGATAAGATTAGAATATTAAATTAGTATTTAATAAAAATAGAATGGCCAAGTGACAATGAGACCTATTAAAAATAGAAACAAATATTTTTCATGGGTTTATTTTAACGTGCAGGGGCAGCATGCAGAACAACTACCTGCAACAACAGAACCTGGATTCATCCATTGTCAAATTGTGGTGCACCTAGGGTTGGGTATCGTTTGGTTTTTTTTCGATACCGGTGCCAAATCGATACTTTTAAAACGGTTCCGGTGTCTAAACGGTGCCTAAACCGAAACTATTTTTGTAGACTAAAATAAATAAATAAAAATTCCCCCCAAAAATGATGGATTGGCCATTAGAATAGAAATAGAATAGAGAGTGCAAATGTTAGAGGGTCAAGTTTTTTAATGAAAAAAAAACAAGCAGATAAAATTAGAAGTAGCATTAGAATAGAGAGTGTTAGAGTGTCAAATGAAGATGAAAGAGATGTGTTTTCAGCCGTTTCTTGAAAATATTAAGGAATCAGCTGCTTGGATTGAGCTGGGCAGGTCATTCCACCAGGAGGGAACAGTTAATGTAGAAGTCCATGAAAGTTTTATCATAGGTAGAATGCAAAATGTTTCAATACAAGCATTTCAGTCAAATGTAATTTATGCAATATTTCAAACCTTTAAACCACTTGGGAAAATCAACCTATGGCAACAGTTTAAATTCCAGTTTAAATTAAATTAAAAACAGTTAAAGTAGCCCAATTCTGTGGAAAAAACGCGGACTTGGCAACCCTGCATCCAACAAGAGCTGCAGGAGTCAGATTTGACTGATCACAGGTCGAGAATAAGGAGAGATGACTGACAAGACCATCCTGGAGTATACGCTCAACAGATCCTGAGCTCATTGACAAATATCTGATCTTGTAAGATGTGCTCCCTTTACACAGAGTGCGTGTGAACTCGAAATCGAATGTGAAAGTAAACAGCGCAAACGCTCATTCAAAAATATTTAAACACACCGCATCCTGAGAGTGGCTCCCTGATGCGCCAAAATTATACAAAATATTAGAATGTTTAAAGGAGTGGACACGAAAATCGCAGGAGCGAAACACATGTTGCGGGACCAGGCGGCAATGGTCAGAGATTCAGCTGGTGCGGGATTAAGAAAACAGCCGAATCCCGGACATTTTGGGCAATTAAGAAATCCCGGCCAGACGCATTTTTGTAGGTCCAAAAAGAGGACATGTCCGGCGAAAAGAGGATGTATGGTCACCCTAATTTATAATCTATTGCTAATCGATGTATTCTTTTTAAAGTAGCATATGGAACATATTTTCTGCCTCATTCTGTGACAAGAAGCCTCATCAGATCACAAAAGGAAGCATTTGACTGGTGTTGTGGAGTAAAAAGGTTATAATGTTCTCTTTTGTTGGACAACAGGTTTAGAAATGTGAATACAAGGGAAGTTTAGCTTTAGGCATTTTAATTTAAGCATGTTTAGCTTAGTTAACGGAAGGCTACCTGCTGCCATCAGAGCAAGTGTAATTACCGCATTCACGCGCTCCTCGGATGCTCTCATTTCCAGAGTAGTGCTTTTAAGTCGGAATGTGAAAACAACATGGACAATCTCGTTACTACAAATATTTGTTGGATTTGCATTATTAGAGATTTCCGACTTGAGTTCA
>NW_015625105.1:270453-271956 GCF_001515625.1 Sinocyclocheilus rhinocerous
TGGTATTTTTTTCCTACTGTAAAAGTCAGTGTGGACCAGCTACTGTTTGGTTACTCACATTCTTCAAAATATCTTCTTTTGTGTTCAGCACAAGAAAGAAATTAATACAGGTTTGGGTCAAAATGTGAGTGAGTAAATAATGACAAAAATAAAAATTTTTGGGTGAACTATCCCTTTAATGACAGGTGGCAGCATATTTAGTAGCTACTGTCCCTTTAAGAGCTTCACGCGTTTCTCTCTCAACTGTTTACTTTCATTTCAGACATAACCAACTGTGTTTATATGTAATCCTTGTGTGTTTTTGACGTGTTATTAGACGCGAAATCAATCAGACGTGAAAGACAACTTAGTCCAATAATCAGGCGCTTTTTGACAGGCTCTCAGTGAGTGCTTCATTATACACGCTCAGAAAAAGCACATGCAGAACAGCACGTGAATTAAATGTTTAACCGGTATTGCTTTAAAGCAGATGGAAATAATGTAGTTTTGTGATTGCGCATAAGTGCAGTGTCCCGTGAGAGTAACTCTACCGCTGAGCTAACACTGATGTGAATGCATGTGGCATTGTACATTATATTGAGACGGAGGGAGGCGCCAGAACTGTATCGCACGCGTGCTACAGTGGTAAATTTATTCATCGCACAGACCAGTTTTTTCGTAGCACATGCGACATATATGTACAGCCCTGTATATATATATTAAATACAGATTTTTTAAAAATACAAATACAAAAATGAAAATACAGAGATATATACCGTATATCGCAAATCGGCCAAAAAATACCGAAATATGAATTTTTGCCCATATCGCCTAGCCCTACTTTGAGTAAATGATTATTGCAGGCTACAAGATAGTAATAGTAGTAGTAGCCTAATTCAGAGTAATAATACATGGCTCAAAACTTAAGCACCTTGTCAAAACAGTTCTGAAGCATGCTTTTTGTTTATGTTTGCTGACAGACACCAGTGTTTCCCACAGACTTGCAAATGCAAATTCATTCTCTGCCAGCAGGAGGCGCTGTTGGAGCGGGAGGTATAGCGGTTGCCCCGGTAATGGCTGTAATCTAATAAGCACTGCTCACAATCGCTACTTTATCAGGCATTACAGGAAAGACACAATGAAAATGACATCGAAGCTTTTCTGAAGACGGTCGGTTCTTTTCAAAGATACATTCATATAAAAACACCCATGCTGCATTTTAATTTTGAAACGTGCAGTGCTCAGTTTATTCAACGAAGTATAAGCCTTTTGGGAAATCTATTTGTGGAGGTGACGAGCCGCCACAAATAACTCAATGTATAGGAAACACTGGACACTGCTAGAGGTCAAATGGCCATAATAAGTGATAACAAAAATAAAAGATTTCACACATATTACACAGCCTGCTGCTCATAACTGCTTAAGAGTGCGCTGGCCACGAGCGATGACATCGTGGATGATATTGTCGGACCCACAGACACATTTCATGAGGAAAGTTAACGTGCACGTTATAATCAGCCCAGA
>NW_015625105.1:272290-287108 GCF_001515625.1 Sinocyclocheilus rhinocerous
TAAAACGTAATTACGCTTTCGAAACGGTCTGTTTTGCCCTGCCATCATTAGCTGAAGCTGTGTGTGAACAAGAAGTGGCTACAGAGTGTGAGTTGCTCCGTCTCTCACGCAGCGAGTGAGAGATTCTCCGGCGTTCCGCAACAACGCTTAGCTGCCCGCAGATGTGCTTGCCTATAAATCGGCCTAATTTGCAGCACAATCGGCCGATGCCGATTAATTAAAAAAATGCAAAAAAATCGGTCGACCTCTAGCGTTGAGCATTGTAGCCAGTCACAGTCATATCTGTTGATTACATGAACGTAATTGCTAATCAGTGGTGGTTAAATTATAATCCACTCACTGTTCAAAACGTGGTAGTTTTGTTTAGTGCTGCTGAGTTCTGCATGCTCAAGAAGTGCAGTGTAGAGCTTCTTTAATTAACGGAACTTTGAGATCGCAATGAACTAAGATGAATGATAGTTTTTTTTTTGTTTTTTTTTGTGATTACGAGAGTAGCGCACCTTTGCACGTTTTATAGGCTATAATCCATTTAGAATTTGAATGCATTCACTCATGGATTCACTCTCTGATAACCATTTATCCAATTTTGCCACTTGCCATTATGTTGCATTTACCAATTAAGTTAACTAAGTGAAAGTGGAGCAGGTGCTTGCTCAGCGAAATATATCTGTAGACACGTGCCTACATGCCCTGTAATTTAAATATATATAGCTTTTTTTTTTTTCTTAATCATGCAGCAGACTGGTATTAATTGGTCAAAATTCCTATTTTAAACAGTCATTATGAGCGTCACTATTATGAACTGTAGTGTTTGTCAATGAATCTCAGTTCAGTGTGATAGTGCTGTTAGTTATTTGTGTAATTAACTGTTCTGTTTTGGCAGGTCTGCTGAAAGGGACCGGTTTGGCCGCTCCAGACCACGACGATCCACCTCCAGAGAGCGTGAGAGGAGGAGGAGGCGAAGTCGGGATGAAGACAAGTTCAAAGGCAGTCTGTCAGAGGGTATGAAAGCAGACAAAGACTCCTCCTCTGAAGAAGTGTGAGTAATAGTGCTATTTTCAAGGCTTGAACCTACTGAGGATGCATATGAATAGTGATGTCAAAAAAATTTGAATCGGTTGACTCTATAGTAATTAAAAAATATATAAAAATTGACTGATGGTGATACTGAGAACCAAGTCAGTTTGGTGGTAACCTGCTCGCTGTCTGAAAGCTGACTGCTTTTGCATGATCACATATGTGTACATGCATATGTGAAGAAAGCTTGTGACTGCACGGTTACAATGTCTCCTGGACATTTTCATCAAGAGAAATTGATTTGACTGACCGTGGGACTGGACCAAAAGCAAACGAAAAGCATATTCATGTCAAAATATATAGGCTTTGCTGCATTAACATTTTAGGAATTTATTGATAAACTAGTGATTTCTTTTTTCGGTTTAAGAGATTAAGTCGGCAACACTGACTAGTCATCTCTGCAGTATAGGTTGCGCCATGCACATTTCATTCGGATTACATAATCTGAGAATATTTGTTTTCCATTTGAATTGGTTCACTTGAAAGTAGACATTTCACTCTCTAAAGATATATTTTTCATGTCTGTAAGGCAAGTATAATGGCGTACCAGCGCCTCCATCTGTCATGCAGTGAGCGCGCTACTGTTCACCTTTCACACTCCGCACAGACACTTGAATAGTGCACATTTTTCTAGGTTAATATTAGATTAAGCGGCCATGTAAAGTTGCTGCTACCAACATATTTCAGATGATAAGCCATATTTGAGGTTGATGAATGATAGGCGAACGTTTGGATGTCCTTCCCGATATACTGGATAACCACAAAGACTAGCCGTCACGGACTGCGTGGATTTAAAAAAAAAAAAAAATTCTGCGACTAATACAATTTTGGTCGACTAAGCCTCTTCTCGCCTATTTAACTATTATTTATTTATTATTTTAACTGTTATTTATTCTACAGGTACCTACAACAGCTAAATAAGCAAAACATAAAAATATATTTATCAAGAAAATAAGTATAACAAACAATATGAAACGCATGACTAGGTATGAGATTTTGATGGTATGATAACCTTAAGCAAAAATTTCACGGTATCACGGTATTTATACAGAGACGAGATTAAAAAAAAATACCACGTAAACTTTTCTGAAGACAGTCACTTCCCCTCAGAAACACATTCATATAAACCCCCAAATCAATATTGAAGATTTTCTTCCAATAGTTCGTGCATCATGAACAGTGAGTGATCTGCCTGCTACAGTATTACACACACGTGACTGACAGCTCGCTCGCACCAACAGGAGGAGAAGGGGTCGTGTTACTCTCTACACTGCACTCAACCTGAGGTATTCCTACACTTTCAGTCTTTGAGGAGACCTGAAAAACAGCGCATACCGCAGGAACGGTATAACGGAAAATATTAGCGGTTTTGAAAGTGGTTTTTGAAACCATTTTCAAATCACGGTATGCCTTGAAACCGGTAATCGGCCCATGCCTACGCATGACAAACTATTTCCACGTTTTCCCAACGAAATTACATTAAAATATATACAAATTAAATCTTTCTCCAGCTCTTTCTCATACAAACACACGCACATACAGTATAAACTCTAGGGGTGGGAATCACCAGTGGCCTCACGGTACGATATTATCACGATACTTGTGTCACAATACAATATTATTGCGATTTTAAATATATTGCGATATTCTGCGATATATTGCAATTTATTACCTTTTTCCAACTTCAAATTATGTCCCCAAAGGAAAACTTTGACAACATCTGTTTTAACTAAAAAGAACCATTTCTCAGTTTGTTTCTCACTTCAGTTTTATTGTTGCAGTGCGAAATGGGATTGTCAAGCAGACAAACTGACCAACACTCATGAAAACCTGTCATAAATGTTGTATGCACCTGGCAAACGCAACTATTTGTATTACAGTCTAATCTAGTCCACCTTAATTAAATGTAAACAGGTATGCACTGCTGTGCTACTACAGGTATTTTGAACAGTGCAACTTGAAATTGTACTAAAAAGTTGTGCAGACCCTTCAGCAATTAGGGCATTTGAAAGTAAAGTATTTCAATTTCAGTTTACCACTCTTAAGAAATGATGCTTTAAAAACAACCTAGTTTGGGTCATTTTGGCAACCCAGCACTGGGTGAGAAAGGGAACAATATGTTGGAAATTTTAAAAAATCACCATGAATTACTACAGTAAAACATAGGCAACAGTAATAGACTAATTAAAAGGTGAACATTTATTTATAAGCAAAATGGACAAAAATAAGCAGGTATAAAATCATGAATATGTAAGAAAAAGTGCAGCAAACGATTAAAATAAAGCTCATACAATTAAACAAAATTGCATTTTAAAAGCTTAATATGTAATACAATTTAAGGACATACCGTATTGTCCCGAATACAAGACGATATTTTTTTCTTGGAAATACATCTGAAAAAACGCGGTCGTCTTATATTCGGGCCAATACGGTATATGATCAGTTATGTTTATTATTTTATTTTATTTATTTTTTCCTACCAAAGGGCACTATATATGGCCAAAACCATCAGGATGAGTGCCACCAAGAAACACACAAAGTTGAGAATAAATTAGGCTGTGTATTACAGTGAATCGACAGGATTTTACCCTCTTCCTTTAATACATGTATAATCATTCACTTATAAACACTCATTGTATGAGTGATTTCAATTTGCTTTCTTCTGTTTTTTACACATTCCTGTCATGAGTGCCACGAACACGGACAGGCAAAGACTTGTACTCAAACTCCTGTGAAACACCCATTCACTGCCATTGTGCTATTTCTTCAAATGGACTGGACCACAGTGCATTACGTACTACAGTACAAACATTAGTGTTGAAAATGGGCTGTAAATTAACGGCATTTGCTTACTGTGCAGAATATTGTCCAGAATGCATTGTTTTCTACAGTACATTACTGTTTTAATGGAAAACAGTGTGTGTTATTGTCAGAATTTGGCTGTTTTTACAGCAGTTTTTTTTTTTACAGTGTAAGCTTTGCTGAGCATAAGAGACTTATATTTGAGGATTGTAAGAGTTTTTAGTGCATGTTTAATGGCAAAATATATTTTTCTGTAGTCAAGTCACCTTTATTTATATAGCGCTTTTAACAATACAGATTGTCAAAGCAGCTTTACAGTATCAAATAGGAATAGGTGTCAATAATGCAAAAGGACAATCGTAAACACTCAATTTTCAGTTAAAGGCAGTTCATCGTTGAATAGTAGTAATTTTACTAATACAGTTATTAGTAAAGTATTATTTTACTGATATTTGTATTGTAATACTCCTATTTGAGAATATAGCTGCATTTAACGGTAATAATCTTGTCATAGAAGTGATTGAGTCTTTTGAGTCTTTTCATTTATTTGAAATTCACCTTAATGAACATGTTTAGGATGGAGGACTTTGATGCTGAAGAGGAGGATGAAGAGGCTCTGATTGAGCAGCGACGACAACAGCGACTTGCCATTGTCCAGGTAACAAAATATAGCAAATTTTTCTGAAAGACTGTAACTTACTTCTTTTTGAGAGAACATGATCAGATTATACATCCATGAAACTGTTCCTGTATTGATATAGAAATATAAAGCAGTAAATGAGGACAGCAATATGGGCTCCATGGCATCAGAGCCCAGCAGTCCTCAGAGCAGCACCCGCAGTCGTTCACCTTCCCCTGATGACATCCTGGAACGGGTAGCAGCTGATGTAAAGGAATATGAGCGGGAGAATGTAAACACTTTTGAGGCCAACATCAAGGCCAAGGCCAACCTCATCGCTCAGGAGAAAGAAGGTATTATACTCTGGCATAATTTGGGTTATTAGCAGGTTCTTGCTTAAACAGTTTTCAGGGAATGTGGGGCAATTTTAATGTTACAACTGGATGGTCTTTTTCCTATAAAGATACATCAAACAATCTGTAATCTATTGATTGACTCTTGTTGTCTTTTATGCAGGAGCCAACCCAAAGAAGCCCTCAGCACCCGACATGTTCACGGAGTCAGATGACATGTTTGCTGCAGATTTTGATGTAAGCTTATTTGGCCTTTCTGCAGCTTTAAGATTAAACCAATTGGTTATTTTGAGAGATCTGTCTGCTTTGTCACTCCCATTACAGAGTGCCAGACTGAGGGCTGCGGGTATTGGTAAAGATTTTAAGGAGAACCCCAATCTCAGGGATAACTGGACTGATGCAGAAGGATACTACCGTAAGCCTTATTTTAATCCAAAGTCTTGCTTCTTTCCTAAAGGCAGTGCAGTTTAAATTTTAAAAGTGAATCTCTTTTTAGGTGTGAACATCGGTGAGATACTGGACAAGCGGTATGATGTGTATGGGTACACTGGACAGGGTGTGTTCAGTAATGTGGTCAGAGCTAGAGACACTGCCCGGGCTGGCCAGGAGGTGGCAGTCAAGATCATCCGAAACAATGAGCTCATGTAAGTACTCCTCTAAACAATGGCTGTCACTGTAACTTTGCTTTTGTGCTCTTTTATGTTTTACCCAAATGTTAGAAGTTTTCAACCATATCTAATCTATTGTAGTCATGGCTGAGAAAGCCATTTTTAGTCAATGGTTTTGTTTGTTGTGTCTTCAGGCAGAAGACGGGACTGAAGGAGCTTGAATTTCTAAAGAAGCTGAATGATGCAGATCCTGATGATAAATTTCACTGTTTGCGGCTCTTCAGACACTTTTACCACAAACAGCATCTCTGTTTGGTGTTTGAACCTCTCAGGTATTTCATGGCTGCTGCTTGTGTTTGAGAAAATTGCTAAGGATGCAATATATATTTTGGCTGATGCCAATGCAAAAATTAGCTGGAGCCAGTATCATCAGTTTTCACAATTAAGCAGTGCGACTATTTTCAACATTTTTTATAAGATTTTTATTAATTTTTTTGGCTCCTGGAAATTCAGCTTTGCCATTACAGAAATAAATGACATACATCTTGTCACTTTTCCATCCATGATGAGTTTGCATCCCTGATAGATATATACATGTAGAATTTTACATTCTTTGTGAATAGGGCATCAAAACATTTTCATGCCATTAGAAAAGGTGAATGTTTAGTATTTTAAAATGATGAAATCGGCAAAGTGTACACCTGTTTGAAATGGGGCTGAACTAAGCCTTGATATGAGGAGCTTCCCTAATCAGCCTCATCAAACTAATTCCAAAATGAATATCATAACAAATACGAATATTAATGTTAAAATGGTAACTAACATAAAATGCATTTAATATTATCTTAAATATAATGCAAAATACAGTCATTCACAGCTGTTTTTCGCTGTGTTTGTCTCTATCAGTATGAATCTGCGGGAAGTGCTTAAGAAGTATGGTAAAGATGTGGGGCTGCACATCAAGGCAGTTCGTTCCTACAGTCAGCAGCTCTTTTTGGCCCTCAAACTACTGAAACGCTGCAACATCCTCCATGCTGACATCAAACCAGACAACATATTGGTGAGCATTATCTGTATGGCTGCTCACTCAAGAGACTTCATTCATTCACTCACTTTCTCTGTCTGCAGGTGAATGAATCAAAGACCATTCTTAAACTCTGTGATTTCGGCTCTGCATCTCATGTTGCTGACAATGAAATCACTCCCTACCTAGTCAGCAGATTCTACAGGGCACCTGAAATCGGTAAGTTGCATTGTAGCTGTGTGATTAGCAGGTATACCTATGTTCATATTTTAGTTTCCACAGAT
Source organism: Sinocyclocheilus rhinocerous (assembly GCF_001515625.1). Classification (NCBI taxonomy): domain Eukaryota; kingdom Metazoa; phylum Chordata; class Actinopteri; order Cypriniformes; family Cyprinidae; genus Sinocyclocheilus; species Sinocyclocheilus rhinocerous. Next base: position 279,058 of record NW_015625105.1, read on the forward strand.
TTTTTCACACCCTCAATCACAGCTGAACTTGTGAATGGCCCTAGTAATTGGATCTAACTTTCTCTTTCTTCCCAGTAATTGGTAAACCGTATGATTATGGCATTGATATGTGGTCAGTCGGCTGTACCCTGTATGAGCTATACACTGGGAAGATCCTGTTCCCTGGCTCTTCCAACAACCACATGCTGAAGCTGGCTATGGATCTGAAGGGCAAGATGCCCAACAAGGTACTGAACCAGAGTATTCAAACTTTTTTTTTTTCTTTTTCGTAACTTGCTTGTTTGTTACATGTAAAATTTAAAGGAAAAAAACTATGAAATTTGCAATTAAAAATAATTTTTACAGTTTTTCATCATCCTTAATATTTGCAAAGAAGTATGTGCATTTCTCAAAACAAATAGTGCAAACAGCACCACAAAATGGATTACCTGCAAAAGCCTGTAACTTACTCAAAATCTTTTGTTCATCTCTCAAAGGTAAGTATTTATGTGTTTATGCCATCAGAATGAAAAGTCCTTGTGTCATTGTTCACAAACAAGATCGTCAATATGCTTATGCCGAGTTCACACTGCACGATTTTAGCCCGATTTTTCAATATCCCGCAGGTTTTGCTAAATCGCCCACAAATGCCCGAAATCGGAGGCAAATCGGTACTCGTTCACGCGATTCACAATCACGCTGTGTGAAATGAGTTCTGACTGAAAAACACATCGGCGATGACCTACAGCCAATGAGAGACCAAGATACAGGGCAGCGGGACTTATGTATGCCAAATATCCATTTAAAAAGTACAAATTTACACATTACTGTATGTGGGATATTGATTGAAATAGACTGGATAGGATTCACAGTTACACTTAGGCCTGTCGCAATAATCAATATATCGTGCAATATATGTACATGACCTCAATCATTTTTGGTGACGCAATATATCGCACAACAAAAAGTTATCATGACAGGCCTAGTTACACTTTTAACTGTGGTCTGACAAAAAATAAAAAACACATTACAACATCATTGTGCCCATATTTCTTTTTCTTTTCTAGATCACAAAGGTAAAAATAAAAAAATTACAAAATGATTGTCAGAATTTGTAACTCTTGTGTTGTCCACTGTCTATATATGCTTTCCAATTGAAGGTTCATGATAAATGCCTTTGAGCTATTTCAGAGAACTGGTTTATCATTGGTTGATCTACATTCTCTTTATTATTGAAAGTCAAGATTCCCTTGCACAATTCATGGCAAATTTACAAAAATCTAATAGAAATGAGTCGAAAACATGCTTGACAGTTTGACAACTAGATCATCCATTTTGATTTGTACGATGAACTAATGACTAGGCCTAGATGTTTTGAGGGGTAAGACTTGAGGGGATGTTTCAAGCAACATGACAATAGCAACTGATAATGTAGGAAACCGCAGACAAATATACATAATGAGTTGCATGAATGTACCAAAGCAATCGCAAATTGTTCAAAAGAATGAGAAACTGCTTTTATGATGTGCACAAGTGACCAGATGATGTGGAGGTTGAACAAGTATTTTTGAGAATTTCATTTCTGATTTGAGAAATGCACCAAAGTGACTGAGAAAAACTGTAAATAATGTTTACTCACTTTATTATGGCATTTAATTCTTATGTATAAATTCTTACATTGTGTTTTTTTAATTGTTGTGTAGATGATCCGGAAAGGCCTGTTTAAAGACCAACATTTCGACCAGAACTTGAACTTCCTGTATATAGAGGTAGACAAAGTGACTGAAAGGGTACGTTCCAGTTCATGTGTTGGTTTCCACTTTCATGTGTTATTTTCTCTTATTGGCTTTGATGCCATTCACACAACTATGATAACAGCTTACATCTGTTTCATGCCCTTCACCTTCTCTCACACATTCTTTTAAACTTTCAGGAGAAGGTAACCGTGATGAGCACCATTAACCCCACTAAAGACCTGCTCGCAGACATGATCGGAGGTCAGAGGTTACCTGAGGATCAGAGAAAGAAGGTCATGCAGCTTAAAGATCTGTTGGACGGTACTCTGATGCTGGACCCAGCTAAACGCATGAGCATCAACCAAGCCCTACAGCACCCTTTCATTCAGGAGAAGATATGATACTTTAATGTCTAACCTGTGACTGTCCATTGTTCCAGGACTGAGCCAATAGACTCAAGCTCAGAATGTTTGGAATCATCACAAGACTTTAAATTTTCTATTTTTATTCATGTATTTTCTAGTGATTTTTGTTTTGCCCAGTCATTTTTGATTCAGATCTCTCAGAATGGTCTTGTTTTTATTGTACATATGAACACATTGTCATTCACTTGAGAGAGAGGCATGTTTAGCAGTTATCAGACTTTGTCTTATTTAACTTCAGAAGTGAACGAAATGTGCAAAATGCAGCATTTATAGGTTAGTTTATTGTTCAGATGTTGAAGGCAAGAAATGGCTGGGCAAGCATATCAGAGAGACAAATTATTTTGGGATTCTCCAATTATAATGCAAATGTGTCCTTTTTGGTGACCATTTAAACCAGTGGCTTCAATTTAGATTTATTTTATCTAAACAAGGAGTGCACCACTTTTGCTGGTTAGTAACTTCATACAGTCACCTTCCTGTTGAAAACAGTACACATTAGTTCATCATGTACAGCGGTTTAAAATATTGGTTTTGCTCTAGTACATTTACTTCAAATGATACTGGAGATCACACTAGAAACCTTCTTGTCCCATTTTATTTGTCCCACCTTACAAGCCTGTCCTATTAAGAGATCGATTTTAGAAACAATTTAATTTACGTGGGTCCTTAAGGTGTTATCTTAGTGAATGATGCCAAATTGTCACTTTTCGACTGCTAAATTGTAAATTTACCTGGATTTCCAAAAACTCTAAAGCTGTTTTAATTTGAAAAATCTACTTTTTGGATCATTAGTCTCTATTGGTGTATATTAGCCACTTGTTATTGCTATAGTTATCTCTCGAGTTTGACTTTGGCACCACATTACGATCCAATTTCAGTATACCAGGCCTGTTAGAGATGATGCTTATATTTAAAGTCCCCAATGTTGAAGTTGTATGGTAGGAAGTGCCTCCCTCTATGCCTCCATTGAAGCATAATAGAAAAAGTCTCTCAGATATGCCCTGACAGACGGGTGATCACTTATTTTACAGTGTAAATAATTCTGTTTTCGCAGTGTAAAACCTTTTTTTTTTTTCTAACTGGGATATTTTTTTTTTTTATATAAACTTGAAAGATTTGATTGTGAAGGAAAATGAAAATGGCTACATGAGTGTTATCTTTTTAGTAATAAAATGTTTACTTTTCTGATGTATTAACATGTTTTAACTGTTATGTAACCCGTTTTGTCAACTACAGTTCTTACATAATCTGTGGCATCTGAGACATGCTGAGACCTCTTCTGTTTCGACTCCCTGATGTGACGTTAAAGCAGTCATTTGGATGTCTAGGTGGAAGCCTCTAAAAATTTCTGCCTCCTACCATCACATTTCATGATTTAGCTACCTTACCCACATGGTTTCATATAGTCAAGCTGACAAATACAGATTAAGATTTCAAGTTGAAATAATATTGTTAATGTAGATTTATTGTAGTTATTCTAACTCATCTTAAAGATCTTGAAATTTGTTGCGATCAAACTAAAGTAGCAACATTTTTTTCTGTGATTGTGACATACAGCCAAGTGTAAAAGATTATTGAAAAAGACAATGTAGAGTGGGATCTATCCACCGGTTGTTGATTGGGTTTTGAGATATGGGCTTGCAGTCGATTGTTCAGGGATGCAGTTTAAGTGGCCTAGATGATTTTGCATACATCACCAGAAAGAAGTCTGTTTTCACAGAGTTTTAAGTTTGAGTTATGACGTTTTGATTAAACACTTGGTCAAAAAAAAAAAACATAATTTGTTCATAAGATCTAAAAAATACGTACATTTGGCTTTAACTAAAAAGGAATTGAGTAATGTGAATAATATTTGTATAATGTTTTCCACTTATTTCTCCAGTTTTTTTTTTTTTGGTTACACAACTGGTTATGTAGCAGAACAGACATTTGAGATGTAATATTTCTCCGTTGATGTTTTTTTCATGCAAAAACTAGCAAATGAATTCAGATTTGAAATCACAACTTTTTTCAACTGCTGTAGGGATAAGTTGTTTAACTGAAAAATATTTATTTTGCTCTTGCATTTACATAGACTATGGTGCTATACTGCATTACAATAATCATTATAACAATAAAACAAATGACATTACAATCTAGACAAATCTGATAAAAGTGTGCCATACAGTTAGGTTCGTATATATTTGGACATAGGCGCAATTTTTTATTATTTTAGCTGCTGACCAAAACATATTCAAGTTACAGTTATATAATGAATATGAGCTGAGCTTTAATTTGAGGGTAATCTCATCGAAAGGTTAAGGAATATACAGCTCTTTAATATGTACCTCCCCCCTTTTTCAAGGAACAACAGTGGTGGATGATCGGAGGATCCTCTCCATGGTAAAGAAAAACCCTTTCACAACATCCAGCCAAGTAAAGAAGACTCTCCAGGAGGTAAGCGTGTCACTGTCAAAGTCTACAATCAAGAGAAGACTTCACGAGAGCAAATACAGAGCGTTCACAACAAGGTGCAAACAAGGCTAGATTAGACATTGCCAAAAAAAAAAAAGCCGGACTACTTCAGGAAAAGCATTATTTGGACGGCTGAAATTAAGATTAACCTGTACCAGAATGATGGGAAGAAAAAAAATATGGAGAAGGCTTGGAACAGCTCATGATACAAAGCATACAACATCATCTGTGAAACATGGTGAAGCAGTGTGATGGCATGAGCATGCATAGCTTCCAGTGGCACTGGATTACTGGTGTTTAGTGATGATGTGACAGAGGACAGAAGCAGCCAGAATAATTCTGAAGTGTATAGGGATATACTCTCTGCCCAGATTCAGTCAAATGGAGCAAAGTTGATTGGGCGGCGCTCCATAGTACAAATGGACAATGACCCATAACATACAGCAAAAGCAACCCAGGAGTTTTTGAAGGTAAAAAAGTGGAATATTCTGCAATGGCCAAGTCAATCTCCTGATCTCAACCCGATTGAGCATGCATTTCACTCGCTGAAGACAAAACTGAAGGCAGAAAGACCCACAAACAAACAACAACTGAAGTCAGCTGCAGTAAAGGCCTGGCAAAGCATCACAAAGGAGGAAACCCAGTCTCTGGTGATGTCCATGAGTTCAGACTTAAGGCAGTCATTGCCTGCAAAGGATTTTCAACAAAATATTAAAAATGAACATTTTATTTATGATTATATTTATTTGTACAATTACATTTGAGCCCCTGAAAATGGGGCGAATGTGTATAAAAATTCCTAAGCATTTTATGTTATATGTTTGTTCAACCCCTTGAATTAAAGCTTAAAGTCTCCACTTCAATTTAATCTTGATTGTTTTATTTTTTATTGTGTTCTGGTGGCATACAGAGCCGAAATTATGAAAATTGTGTCAGTGTCCAAATATATATGGACCTAACTGTACATAGGTGACCAAAGTGAATACTAAAAACATTTTAATTTTAGTGACTTCCTTATATATTTTGGTGTATATTACTGTGTTAATGCACACCTCGCCATTTTGTTGTAGTATTCTATAGCATCATTATGTGGTTGTGTTGTAGGGAGAATGTGGTGCATACTCTGAACTTTTTTTATTAATCAATGTAGAAAGAGGAATAGTCATTTCCTTTGCCTCTGTCTTTTTATAAGTCCCACTCTTCTGTTGTCCCTAAGGGGCCTTTCTCTCTTTCATTCTTGTATGAAAGATATTAGGAGTATGAGCACCTCTCCCTCTGGAAATCATCAGTATATATTCCCTTCAGTTGCACATGTTTCCTAGGTGAACATCTGTCTCCCATTACTATCTGTTCATTCTGAAGCAGCTTATTAGATATTAAGTTATATTATAAAGTGGGGCATGTGTTTCATTGGCATTACATAAAGTATTATCACACATCTACATTGTTGTGTCTCTAGAGAGGCCTAGGAACAAAACACAACCACAACGGATTGTTGCACTCAACAATTTAGATAATAATTCAACTTTCAATTATCTCTATTTTTAGAATTAATCAATACATAAATAAAAGTAAAACTAGCACATTGATTAGGCATATTAATAAAACTGTGCTTCTGTTTTGTTGGGAGACTAAATCACTGTAGTTTATTTAAACTTCAGACAGTCTGATAATTATCAGCTGCACTCATAAATTTAGCAACAGCTTTTTATCCTGTGTGTATCATATCATCATATATGACCCTCTGGCTGGCAATAACTAATGATTTGGGAACAATTGACCACGTTCACAAAAATGGAGTGTGTTTGTGAGTATGCTTTTGACTGTTCTTGCCATATGTCAGTTATTGATGATAACATTTGATGATAACATTTTGACAGTTTTGTCAGCATTTATAAATTTGCCTTTTTAGGGGCACCCATGATTGGCTCTGCAGCAGGAGTTGGAAACATGAACTCAGCAGGGATGAGATGGTCAGTGAAAGCAGCATCACAGATATGAGAGAAGACATATTTACTGATATGTGGAAAAAAATATTTATATATTAATAAATAAATTTAGTATTACATTATGTTATCATTACATGTTTCTCTAAGACATTGAATATTTCTTAACTGTAGCTTTTATTTGAATGTTTTACAGAAACAGAAAAGTGATAAAAGTAGGAAGAAAAATGAGAAGAAATTTTCATATTTGTGAAATGAATTAGGCTAAATGTTTTTACAAACTGCAAACACTTTTTTAAAATTAAGTATTTATGAAATGCCAGAAGGTCGCATTACAATGGCACCATGAACAATGACAACATGATGACCAAATTACACTCATACTACATGAATACATACTTTTTATATAGTTACAAAATAAATACGTATTCAAAAGAATTACCTACTAAGAGAGGATGTGATTTGTACATAGCCAATCAGTTATTTAATTTGAATCAGTGTTTTGAATGAACTGGTTAAATGAATGATTCAGTAACTCACTCTTAAAGACTGTGACTCGTTTAGTTTCTGAATGAATCAATGTTTTTGGATCTGGTTTGGATAACTCAATTTGACTCAATCATAGTAATACAGAACTCACAGCATACTATTATTACTCTGCTGTCTTTAAAAGATAAGAGTAGCATGCTAGGTATGCCGTTCTGAATGCAACCAATGACTTACTCATAAAGTCAGTCACTTGTCATCACCTACTGGTCTATCGATGTAATCTGTAGAAACCATCACAAGAACAACAGATTTAGATGACTGTCAAGCACTTACTTTAGTGTTAAATACAGAATTTGTTCCTCAAGGATATGGGCAGTACGTATGCTACAGTCTGGCTCTGTGTTGCATATTCTTTGCCCTTCGCTTGTGTTGTTGGTGCTCTGTTCTTATTTGCAGTGGGCTGGTTAGTAGGTTGTGCGTTATTATTATGTTTCCCTTAGTGTAGTGCCCAGTCTTGCATGATGCTCAGTAAATTATGAACTAGTGCAGCATCTGTTCCTCATGACTTCCTGTCTCCTGCCACAATGCTGACTCATGTCTGCTGGTACTTTGTCAATATAAACATTAATGTGACTGCAATGATGGCCAGCTGATTATTAAATATTTTATGTTAAGAAACAGTAAGTTCTAAATTATTAGTATTATTAGTAAAATAACATGCCTGCTATTTCAGTGTTCTATTTAAGTTTAAAATGGCCTGGAAGGTAAATGTTTGCTGACTATGCTAATTAAATTCTAAGATTTACTGTGAAGCGTCAAAATAAGAATAAAATACAACAATTACCTGGTGTACACAACATAAATTGTGAAATTTATGAATCACCACCGTCGAGCTAGGTGGGCGTGGCTTCAGTAACCTGCTACCGCCTCTTTGCCCATTTTCAATTATCCGGGAGTGAAAGCGCGGTGACACGCTGCCAAGATGGCGACGGCCGCCACCGCCCAATTTTGAGCTTCAAAAA
>NW_015625106.1:0-771 GCF_001515625.1 Sinocyclocheilus rhinocerous
GAGTTTGTTCTGCTCTTCCTCCAGTTACTCATTCATACACAATAAGATACAGACTGATCTCCCTGTAAAGCCCATCATCAGGAGAATAGGAGTGTTTGTGGATCACAGTGCAGGAACTCTGTCCTTCTACAGCGTCTCTGACACAATGAGCCTCATCCACACAGTCCAGACCACATTCACTCAGACGCTCTATCCTGGGTTTTGGGTTGGTTATAAATCATCAGTGAAACTGTGTTGATGAATCACAATAGATGGACGAGAGATTCTGTCCATAATGCTTTGACAGGGTTGTTGCAGGATTTTTAAGCTGAAATTTAAGCCTCAAAAATATTTTAAAAAATAACATATATACACATTTTACTGTTTAGATTTTAAAAATTAATTACCTTCTTATCTATCCACCAGTTCACATGTACAGCTCTGCTTGTTTGCAGGGTACCCAGATAGCATGTGGATGTGGGCCACTTAAGGCAATGATACGGCACTGGTGGCCTTCTTATGGCCCGTACAAAATGGATGTAAGTCTGAAGTGGACCACATGTAAAATAGCAAAAATGGCCCAAATTTATCAAATCACATGTGGGCCTCTGTAGGCAAAGATGGGGTGTTCACGGCAATGTGTAATCTGAATGTGACCCTAAGGTGGCCCATGTGGTAAATAGTGAATATGGCCCAAATAGTGCCAACCAAATGTGTTCCACCTTTGACAAAAATGTGGCACAATCAACAAAGACTAATCAGGGTGTAAACCAAATGTGGTCCACATATGTT
>NW_015625107.1:0-287 GCF_001515625.1 Sinocyclocheilus rhinocerous
ATTCACATGGATTTATTGTACAGGGAGGGAGGGAGCTAGAGCACAGAGCAACACAAAAATATGAGTAACAGGCTCACAGCCTAATAATTCAATAGTGTATTAGACGTTTTCAACAAATATTGTACTAATTTTGACATTTAGGCACTTTAGAAATTGTGTTTTAATACACTACCAGTCAAAAGGTTTTGAACAGTAAGATTTTTAATGTTTTTTAAAGAAGTCTCTTCTGCTCACCAAGCCTTCATTTATTTGATGCAAAATACCGCAACACACATTTTTTGTGAAAT
>NW_015625107.1:459-588 GCF_001515625.1 Sinocyclocheilus rhinocerous
CATTGTTATTATTATTATTATTATTATTATTATTATTATTATAATTATGTTGAAAACAGATTAGATTTTTTTCAGGTTTCTTTGATGAATAGAAAGTTCAGAAGAACAGCATTTATCTGAAATAGAAAT
>NW_015625107.1:816-1026 GCF_001515625.1 Sinocyclocheilus rhinocerous
ATTGTAGATCTGCACAAGGCTTGAATGGGCTACAAGACCATCAGCAAGAAGCTTGGTGAGAAGGAGAGACTTCTTTAAAAAACATTAAAAATCTTACTGTTCAAAACTTTTTTATTAAATCTAGGGTTTATTAAATCTAGGGTATTTAAGTCATTTTAAGATAAGTAACATTCTTTGCTAACAAATTGAAATGAGGGGAATGTTTTCAAC
>NW_015625108.1:0-600 GCF_001515625.1 Sinocyclocheilus rhinocerous
GTGCCCGAGGGGCCTCACATTTCACAGGAAGTTGCGTCACTTGGCTCTCGAAGACATACCGAGAGGTCTAGGTCGGGAGATGCCAAGAAATATATTTCTTTCCTCTTCATACAACTCTCTGTCTCTCATAGACCTCTGTTGGGGAAGGGCCTGTGGAGCAGTTTCTTTCTCAGTGCCTGATTGGCTCGGGAAGCATCTAGGGCCACGAAACTCCGGAACCCGATTCGGGGGGCCCTGACGGTGCCCTGTGATGAATCTCGTGGCCCTTTGACCTTCGTGACCCTGCGTTTTCGACGACGTTTTCAATGGAAACTTCACAGGTGTTTCGCGGTCAAGGGGGTCTTTTTTCGGCCGATCGAGTGAGATACGGACACGGAACTTCGGAAGCTGTGCCGGGGGACCGTGATGTGACGTATATGTCAATTTCGGGGCGATCGGACCTTTCCGTCTAACTGTCCGCAAAACACCTATGAAAACAAATGGAATAAGTTGCACGCGTCAATGGCTCCCGTTCGGCCCCTGGGGGTCCTAGTGGCCCCAAACTTCACGTGCGGGTAGCCTAGGGGCCCCCGAACACCATATCGAGCGGACAAGCGTCTA
>NW_015625108.1:2650-4970 GCF_001515625.1 Sinocyclocheilus rhinocerous
AGGAAGACTATGATGAAGTTTAGGTGGTTAGAGGAAGACTATGATGAAGTTTAGGTGGTTAGAGGAAGACTATGATGAAGTTTAGGTGGTTAGAGGAAGACTATGATGAAGTTTAGGTGGTTAGAGGAAGACTATGATGAAGTTTAGGTGGTTAGAGGAAGACTATGATGAAGTTTAGGTGGTTAGAGGAAGACTATGATGAAGTTTAGGTGGTTAGAGGAAGACTATGATGAAGTTTAGGTGGTTAGGGGTCAAAATAGGCGCTCCGTGGCACTGAGGAAGACTATGATGAAATTTAGGTGGTTAGGGGTCAAAATAGGCGCCCCGTGGCACTGAGGAAGACTATGGTGAAGTTTAGGTGGTTAGTGGCCAAAACAGGCGCTCCGTGGCACTGAGGAAGACTATGGTGAATTTTAGGTGGTTAGTGGCCAAAATAGGTGTTCTGTGTCACTGAGGAAGACTAGCGTTCGTGGCCTCGCAGCTCGAGGGCGCCCCCGGAGGCGTCCGTACGGAGCCTATGGCCGATTTCATGGCCTTACCCGCGTTTTTGTAAAACGTCCACGTCACCATTAGAATAAGTGGCTCGTGTCGTCCACAAAGTGAGTTATAGCCATTTTAGCAACCTCTGCCACTCGACCTTCGAACGTTTTGAGGTCCCCTCGCCAAGGTGAATGGAAATTTCCACTTTTTTTGGATGATTGTTGACAGTCAGACTCCAGAGAATCTTTCTGCGCTGCTTTGGGTCGGACTGGGCCAAATACCTGGCGCTAGTTTGCAAAAGTAGGTTTTCGACAAAATCTAAAATAGCCGAAAATGTCGTCAGAGCGACGAGCCAATCCGAGACCTGCCGCTCGTTCGGCTCGAGCCAAGGATTCCGATGACATAAGACACGTGGCACTGCGACAAACCGTTTGGGAGTTATGAGCGATGCCGTACTTTCCGTCGCTGCAGAGCCACCGTCAGGCCGATCGGGGCGAGGTTCGGTGACATTGCAGACGGGGGTGGGTGCTACCATCCCCCAGCGTTTCAGGTCTCCGTGACTTATCGCCGCCTAGATGGGCGTGGCCTTTTCCGGCTTCCTCCCTGCTGTGTCATGGTGGCATCACTTCTCGGCCCTTTTGGCTAAGATCAAGTGTAGTCTGGAGCCAGGGCTTGCTCCGTCCACTCCACGCATCGGCCTGGTATTGCAGTGTCGCCAGGAACGGTGTGCTTCCCCTTTTTGGGGATTGTCGCTTATTGTGACGAATAGCAGCGCAAGCAATGAGGGTTCTGTCTCGGCTCAAACGGAGGTCTGCCCTCGCGGATGCAGTGGTTGCCGTTTATTGAGATCTCTCCTCTGACGCACCCACCTGAGCTCTTGCAGTCTTCCACTAATGAGCTGATGTGTCGAATCAGGTGTGTTTGGTTAAAGGGAATCATCTAAAACCAGCTCATGCCAACACGTGCCAGTTTGCAGGATCGGTCAGGCACAGCGCAGGCCAGTAACTGAAGGCAACGCGTCCTTCCTTTGCTAGGGGTGAGGGGGTCACCGTTGATGAGGTCGGTAGAGAGGGAAATGGTACCCCTGATTGGCCGCGTGGTCCTTCATACTTACCTGGCAGGGGAGACACCATGATCAAGAAGGTGGTTCACCCAGGGTGAGGCTCAGCCATTGCACTCCGGTTGTGCTGAGCTCTGCAAATTCCCCAAATGTGGGAATCGTTTAGAGTATTAAACAGAACAATAATGTCGGCCTCTTTGGTGCGAAGGAATACAGTCCGTTCTGAGCTTCTGGAAGGATTGGAGATGGATCTTCTGAATTTCAGCAGGAAAATCTTACTGACTGTACTTGGATTCCAATCCTTGCAACTGGATTATATCTTTGCTCTGCCTGGTAGGAAAGTTTTTGAAGTTGTTTTCACCACTTTTTCTGCTTATGAGCTTTGTGTGGAAAGATTTAATTCTAAGAAAATGGTGACTCCTTGTCTTCAGAAAATCCAGTTGACTCCTGTGATCCTTTCAGAATATATCAGAACAGTTACAGTTCTAACATCCTTTTCAGACAAAGTAGAAGATACTGCTACTTGGTTGTCTATGCATTGCACTGTTTTGAATACCTCTTTGATGAGAGATGAGGATGGAATAAAAACTGGCGCATCTAAGTTTCAAGTGCGTTTGAAGAAAGACACTGAGGGTAATTACCACCACCTTCCCTCATTAATCCAATTAGGCCCAATTAGGGGCTACGTTTTCTATAATGGGCAACCAAAAGAATGTAGAAAATGTGGCTCCTTAGATCACATAGCTGCCAACTGTGAACTGGAAATTTGTAGACATTGTA
>NW_015625108.1:5569-6321 GCF_001515625.1 Sinocyclocheilus rhinocerous
CACTTGAAGGAGAGATAGGTGTTGCAATAACAACTCCAGATAAGGAAGTTCAGAAACAGAAAGGGAATATCCTCTTGGAGGTAGCTGAAGCCTTCCCTTTGTCTTTGTCTCTGCTGTCTGGAAGATCATCAACATCGGACTCTCTTCTAGACGATGATAATTGGGACTTCCAGAGCTCCATAGTGCCTTCTATGCAGGAACTGGAAGAAGTGACTGATTGGGCATCTAATTCCGAACACTTCTTGGACTTGATGAAATTAACATGTTTTCAACTACCACTCAAATTAAAGAATCCGCTTCACAGAAAGAACCACCTCCCCGAGCTAAAAAAGGAAAGAAAAGGAAAAGACTGAAAAGTAATCTAGTTTCCCCTACATAAACTCTCTCTTTTATAGATTTCTCGTCTATCTGTTACATCTATTAATACTAGAGGTTTAGTTGATTTAGTGAAATGTTCTTCTGTGTTTTCCTTTTTACAAGTGAGGGTCATGACATTGCCCTCCTTCAAGAATGTAATATACCTTATAAGTCTAATTATAGACCCTTTCAAGAAAGATGGAAATATGGCCATTCTATATGGTCAGGTGATAATAAGAATAAGTCGTCTGGGGTAGTCATTCTCTTTAGAGGTTGGTATTTTGAGATTCAACAAGTTCAGGAAGTTCTTAGTGGGAGACTTTTGTATGTGGACGTGAAATTAAATGGTTTAGCTTTTCGTATAATTAACGTATATTGCCCTCCAGATTTACAAG
>NW_015625109.1:0-1282 GCF_001515625.1 Sinocyclocheilus rhinocerous
ATGAAACATTGATGACAATTTAAAAAAGATACAATTTATACAAAATGAAATTCACTTTAAAGAAAGGAGCCGGCGCGTTCTGAAGGAAACAACTTAAAATATACTCCGTAATTTTTGGCCATACAGGACTGCGTTTCTAGATAACGATGATTTTAGCGCTTAAGAGCTTTTCTATGAGTCAATTAACGATCCTTCATTATTGTTTCACGTGAGTTTCCCAAAAATGCACTTAACACTATCTCATGTAGCTGTGCTTTAAGTGCTACTTATAAGTCGCTATCCCTTTGTCAAGTGCTGAAATGACAATTTATGGCCCGTAATTGTAGTACACGCTCGATTATTGAACTGTTAACCTAATGCTGCGTTCCAGACAGCTCGGATATAATATAATATAATAAGTAAAATATTAATCTACTATATATAAGAATAGCCTATATATATATATTATGAAAAGTTCATTTGCAAAAACAGATAACTCCGTTTTTAACTATTTTCAAAAATGATGTTTTTTCATTGTGCATTCCAATTAATCTCAATCAAAATGCATTGATTTCTGCTCTTTTTATTATTTTAATTATAAATTAATTTAAAAAATGAGTAATAAAGTGTACAATGAAGTACAATCAAAAGCTTTAATTATAATCACATTGCTGCCGATTGTCCTGCAGGTGACCTCATAAATTCTTTTTTTTTTTTTACGATTAGCAGCAGGCCAGATTAGTGCAATTAATCATCATTATAAACTATAAATGGTCTACTTTTATTTTTATTTTATTTTATGCTTTTGAAAAAAAATAATAAACAGGGTGTGCGTTCAGCTGTCTCTGCGAGAATCTTTCTGAAACACATCTCAAAAGAAAGCTTGAAATGTTTACTTTTTAAATAAAATAATTCACATTTAACAAATGTAACAAAATTTCAAATATTCAATTTTCAAACACATTTAACAAATATAGTCATGCAATGTAACCTGTATGAAGAAAGAGATGCACAGTTTCTCCTGGCTGAGCTAATTTTTGTAAATGTGAGCACATTTCGCGGCACGCACGGATGTACCCAGGCCCGGTACTAGGCTCGCTGGACTGGGGGGGCAATCAGAAATTGTGGTAGGGCAGCACTTTCTATGGTAATATATTCATAGATAACTTTTATTTACTCAGTTTTCAGTCTTGCATTTTGTGTCTGTGTGAGTGCAGAAATTTTAAATATATGTTAAATATGTGTGTAGACAATATTAAGCGAATCAAGTGAATCACACCCACTGCTCCGGGTGTGTGTTCAC
>NW_015625109.1:9920-12604 GCF_001515625.1 Sinocyclocheilus rhinocerous
TAAAACCAATACAAGTCCCATTATAACCAGTAAAACCATTACATATAACCATGTTTTATTCAGCAGGGGGTTTATTTATTTTTTTATTCCCAAAATATATCATGAAATATCTCGATTCTCAAATATGTGCAAGTAAATGCATTTTGCACCTTTATAGATTATGTTAGTTCTCCAGTAAAGTAGCCTAATAGTATTAATCTATTAACTTTGCATAAAAATTCGTCTTTTTTCTTAAGTACCAGATATAGTGTCATACTATTAAATATATTTAATACGACTGACTTTGTATTTAATGTGAAGTTTTAAAGTGAATTTAGGGGGGGCCAAGCTTGTTGGCAGGGGGGCACTGCCCCCCCCCAGAACCGCCCCTGGGTTTGACTATAAGTGGGCTACAGATAGCCGGTCTGACTAAGAGCTTAAACGTGGCTACGCACAGGCTACGTATTGAACATGTCCAAGAAATGAAACCAAACACCCTGTAAACGCTGTTACTTTGCTTACATGATGGAATATCATACATCTCACAAGTTATTGGTCTGTGTTAAATAACAGGCAATCTATCGCTGGAATGTGTTGTTTTTGAAATCATGGTGAGCTCTCATTGCCGCTGTTATCAGTTCTCTTTTGGCGCTCGTGCACAATGCGGAAGTCTTTACACAGACGATTGAACGCGTTGTTCTGGTAAAAACACAAAGCAAAATGCACACAAATGTGTCCTTGCTCTTAATATACAATCACCGATGAACACCTTTGGTTTTAATGAAGAAAAAAAAAACTATACGAGGGTGGATTAGAACCCAGAACTTCAGAAATACTTGACAAAAGTTCTACGATTAGAGTTAAAGCGCACGTGCAGTTCACGCAAATTGAAGTATTTATTCAGTGCTGTGAATAATCTTGGCACTATTGTATCATTAAAATTAATATTTATATTATTCACTTCGCTGTGCTGCTATTTGCACATGTAAAATTATACCCCTGAAAAGATATTAAGGTATTTTAATGGGTCAAAGACAGTTAATTGTAATTTAAATTAATTCCAATTTAGCATTCTTGTTGATTAACAGGAAAAGGAGCGCAGTTCATCCGTCAGGAAATTAACATCTCTGAGGTGTTTTGTTCATAATAAGGTCTTGTATTTTGTAATATTGCTTTGTTCATATTTGGCTGTTCAAGCACAGAGGTAGTGTTTTAGTGTTATCAGCTGACACTTCGAAAAAAAAAACAGTTATCTGCTTCGTGTGGTGTTAACCTTGAAAACAGTCTCTGTTCATCTGCTCTCCTTATAAATAAAATAAATGCATATGCTACTCGATCCTCCTCAATCATCAACTCGTCCTGTAATTCATAATTGAAAATGAAATATGAACTGAAAATAAAAATAACTGAAAATAAAAGTAATTAAATGTCTTATACACATTTTAAAATAATAATAAATAAATTAACGGGTAAGATTATGACGGATTATGACGGCGCAACCCTCCAACCAAGTATTCAGACATGAGATAATTAGAATAAATTAACTAATTAAGTGCTGTCCGCCATGTTGATCCTAGTGCTGGGCGGTATGACCAAAAATTTATATCACGGTATTTTTAAAAATTATACCGGTTTCCATACTTTAGTAAATAACTGCAGCAACTGGACGTAAAACACTTTTGTGTAAACCCTAGACAGGCTTAGATAGGTCCAGCCTTGTGAGAAATAATTTTACCTGTTGCATGCACCCTCTATGCCCGGCGCTAACGAGACGCGTCCACGCGCCTCGTTCTATCGCAGCGATAGTTGAGATGCTCTTCACTTTGCTATGGTTCCAAACTTAAATTTACTACTAAAGAACTTAATTGCTCATGACAAGTAAATGTGCATTATGATTTAATTGTGTGAACATTTCACAAGTCAGCGTGTGGATTTCAGCGCGATTTTTACAGTGGCGTCCAATGCACGTCCTGCATTGGTTAGCGTGCGCTCCAGCAAAACCACCATTAAAGAGAGTCAAAACGACGTATATTGTTTGCATTTCGTGATAAAACTGACATAATTTTAAATCTGAGACTTGGTTTCATACTAAAAGTAACAAAAAACAAAGCTTGTGATTTATTGGGTAGCAGGCGCGCTACAAAAATTAATGTTAGGCTTTTTTTCTAAGCATCTACCGCCAAGCAAGATGATGCACGGTACAGGTTCTGATAATCATCACAGAATAAATGTGATATTTTATTGCATAATTACATATAGAAATACATGTTGTGTTGGTCATTTACTGATGGCAGTGCAGTACAAAGATTCACAAATGCCGTTTATATGCTGCCGGAAATGACCACAAACATACAGGCCACGTCTCTAGTAATGAGTAAATAAATAACAGAAAAGTGTAATTTTCCACTGTGTTTTAAATAGAGCACTTACACTATTAACACTGAGTGTTTGACAGGAAAGAAAGTGTAAGGTCACATTAAATTTTAAATACAGCTGCATGGAATACAGCAAGTACCGTATTGTCCCGAATATAAAACGATGTTTTTTTCTTGGAAATACATCTGAAAAAACGCGGTCGTCTTATATTCAGGGTCTAGACTTTGACATGTCAATAATACACCCACAACAATAGGTGGCGCCAAATACGCATAAAACGAGTGTGCCATGAAATACGTAATGTAATGCGTGTTGTAAAGATCGCAAGT
>NW_015625109.1:13189-20251 GCF_001515625.1 Sinocyclocheilus rhinocerous
CTGACCTCCTCTGATGTTAATAAAGCTTGCATATGGATCCGCACGTCTCACGTCTTCTCAGCCCCGTAACATCAGCATCTTGATATGCCACACCTGTGAGGTGGATGGATTATCTCGGCAAAGGAGAAGTACTCACTAACACAGATTTAGACAGATTTGTGAACAATATTTGAGAGAAATAGGCCTTTTGTGTACATAGAAAAAGTCTTAGATCTTTGAGTTCAGCTCATGAAAAATGGGGGCAAAAACAAAAGTGTTGCATTTATAATTTTGTTCAGTGTATATATGTGTGTATGTATGTGTGTGTGGTTGTACATACACACATATGTAGTTTTTTTTTTGGGTGATTGGCTTAGTCTTATGTTTTAATCATTATTATACTCTTATACCTTTTGTTCTTTAATATTTTGAATTGTTTTTAAATGTTTTTTTCATTTAAATGTTAAGTTTTGAAATTTTGTATGCATTTGTCATTTTTATTTAATCTCTTTATTTTGAAAATGTGTATAGGTAGTATTTATAAAGCTTTAGCTTTTAGTTTTGGATCTGTTTTTAGTTGTTTTAATACTGTTGCTTCTGTTGTCCTCATTTGTAAGTCGCTTTGGATAAAAGCGTCTGATAAATTAATAAATAAATAAAATAAACAAGATGGCAGTTAAATAACATAAAACCATAGAAATTAACTTAAACTCACAATGTAACAATACTACAGTTCAAAATTATGATGACATAGCATTTTATTGTAGAGCAGGGTTTCTGCAGGCTTTATGAAGGTAAAAATTAATACTTCATAAATAACTTTTAACTTTTTAAGACCAAGTAAAGACCTTTTTTAAGACCAGGTAAATTTAATTATTTGAAGGGACACAGTGCATCAATGTGTTGTCTAGATGTAAATTTATAGTAGGCACATAGGAGTTGTATTAGCCACACTTCAAAGCTTGAAAAAAAAAAAAACACTTTGTCCCCATAAAGTTTTAATCAATTTAACAAATAAAATAAAATTTGGCGGTGGGGGTGGAAATCGCGGTCCCCATCGCCGTCCTTCCCCCTCAGTAGAAATCGCGGTCCACATTGACCGGACCAAAAGGGCACTTTACCGTTGGCGATTAAAGGGTGTGTCTGATAAGGGACACATACAAATTGTGCAGGGTCAGGGGTCCTCCAGGACAGGTTTGAGAACCCCTGCTGTAGAGGAATACTATACAGCTTATCTATATGTATTTATTTATTTGTTACCATCTTTGTCCTTTTCTCTTGAGTGTCTAATGTTTTGTAAAACTGTTTAAGTTGTTCAATGGTTTGACAGGGCCCATTTTCTAGAACCCCGTCCTCTGCTTCGACCCCTGGAACAGCCACAGCAGCCAGAATTTTCCTTTGCATAGCAAGGATGTCTTGCTGGTTCTCACAGTTATTGCAACTTCTGTAAGACTTTTGTGCGGTAGTCTACTGTTTGCTTACTCTTTGTGGCTTCGTCAGATGAGGCCTGTGGCTCTCTTAACAGATGTGACAACTGCTGAGGCATAAAAACAAAATACCTACTGTATGTTTCACACTTTTGCTTATTCGAGTGCAGCAGGGTTTTGGAAATCTAAGCTATTCTTGCAGCTTGCTATTCTAAAGTAAATGATTTTGACGTTGACTGGTGCTATTTTATGTTAATGACATTAATTAGGGTTCATTTACAAGGCAGTGATCGGAAACCATTCAGCTGCACACATTTTCATAATCAAAGAGAGGCGTATGCACGTTTTCTGTGCATACATTCGTTCTATGAATCACATGTACGCACATTAGAGAAACAGTCGTAACAGTCGTAAGATCAAATGTAGGAAGGTTTCTACTCAGAATTTTATAAATGAGCCCCAGAAGGTAAATTACTGCAGTAGGTCATGTTAGAATGTGAAATACCATAAACACTTGTGGTATTACAGTTCAAAACATTTAATTCACAACACATACCATCACATATTTATACCCTACAAACTATGGTAAAAGCACAATGACATAAAACAAAATTAGTACATCATGCGGCTGCTAAGCTTGCGCTCATTTGAGAGTTTGTTGCGAGTTGCTTCTTTTAAGGAGCTTGTATCCACATCAGGGTAAGCACATCTCACCTTTCCTGCAAGGGAAAATTGGACAGCTTAAGCAGAGATAGAAATTTAGATTTGTTCATTTTCAGTTCATTCACCAAAATGATTCGTTCAGATTCGTTCACTGATTTGTTCAGTGACCATTTCTTCATATTACATAAATACGCCAGCAGGTGGCGAAAAAAAAGTGCCTTATGTGTTATTATGTCTTAAGTCAACGAATGCATTGTATTTACTTGTTACAAAAATACTGATCTGGCTTTATTCAAATGTGTGCCTAATTTACTCGTTAAATAAATAAGTCTAAATAAGTGGTTCAGATGACCGAAACATAAGGTTTTCTTGCATACTTAACATTTTTAATTGTTTGGTCAGACATTTACACATTCATAAATCTGGGATTATGTTAAATGTGTCGTGGAGTTATGTTCTGTATGTTAAATAGGAATATACAAACGTATGTGCACAGTAACTGCACTTTCCATCCACTTTCTGATGATTGCTGAATGAGACTGACTCACATGCTAAATGACCGACCTACACGGTACACATTCATTCACAAACGACATGTACCAGTTAGTTCAATTCGTACACAAACAAGATCTCTCTCTCGTTCAGACTCAAAACAGCGACTCGATCAGTGATGGGCGTATTCGTTCAGTAAGAACCATTTGTGAATGAAAAGAACCAGGGGCCTCATTTATAACCGTTGCGTACGCACAAAACCAGCCCTGAAAGAGGCGTACGCCACTTCCTGCGCAAAAGGTGGGATTTATAAATACAAACTTGACGGGAAAATTTGCTCACCTGCAAGCAAACTCTGACCCATGCATACAAACTCAGGGTTCGTACAGATAAAGCAAAATGAAATTCCAGGGGCCTCATGTATAAAACTTTCCGTAGATTTCATCCTAAATGTGTGTGTACGCACAAAAGCTAGATTTTTCAGAACCTGCGCAAAAATCCTTTTATAAATCCCTGTCAGCGAAAGATTGTGCGTACATGCGTCTCCTCCCCAAAATCACCATATATGGAGTTTACAACGCCTAGTTTTACTATGCATAACCTCATCTGCATATCATTTCCATGCATATTCCCATCCATGTGACACCATGTTTAACGTCAAAGGTACAAGACGTTAAGGAAATATGAGATACAGACTAAATGCCATTTGTGCCCCATTAATTTTTATTGCCAAAATCATCCAGAATGTTTTAGAATATATCAAAATATCCATAAAAACAAAACTGTTTAGTTCTCAGATAAGCCTATATTAGAATATGCTTGACCTCATTCTTTTCCACTGGCCAAATAGTATTTCAATTGTTTTAAACAATAAAAAAAAAAAAAATGCAGTTTTGCTGAAAAGGTGAACATCTTTTAGCTACTTTTAGTGGAAACAGATAAGCCTATATGTATTGCTGCATAAATACAATTGTATGACTCATGCATCACTGACATTGTATTTTAAATAGGAAATCTTACAGTTTTTTTTTTGTTTGTTTTTCAAGTTGTATCCTTGTGGAGATGCCTTCACACCTACTGTAGCTATTATTCAAACCGGACCGTTCCACCGAATCCAGCAGTGTCCGCCATAATATTGAAGTAAGTGTGCATCATTGATCATTGTTCTCGCTAAAAAAAATTCTCATAACATGAGATCTGCAGTTTAGTTTAAATATGAATTATTATAGCACTCCTCGCTGTCATTAAAACATTGCATGCCACAGGAAAAGTGATTAAGCGCTACAAATATGTCTAAATTCATATAGCCTAATTTTGGTTTAACTTCTGCGTAATGACTTTATGTAATTGCAGTGCTTATCTCCATTAATGAGAGTGGAATATTTAATGTAAATGTGTATATCGAAATGAAAACTTCAGCTGCACACATTTTCATAATCAAAGAGAGGCGTATGCAAGTTTTCTGTGCATACATTCGTTCTATGAATCACATGTACGCACATTAGAGAAACAGTCGTAACAGTCGTAAGATCAAATGTAGGAAGGTTTCTACTCAGCATTTTATAAATGAGCCCCAGAAGGTAAATTACTGCAGTAGGTCATGTTAGAATGTGACATACCATAAACACTTGTGGTATTACAGTTCAAAACATTTTATTCACAACACATGCCATCACATCTTTATACCCTACAAACTATGGTAAAAGCACAATGACATAAAACAAAATTAGTACATCATGCGGCTGCTAAGCTTGCGCTCATTTGAGAGTTTGTTGCGAGCTGCTTCTTTTAAGGATCTTGTATCCACATCAGGGTAAGCACATCTCACCTTTCCTGCAAGGGAAAATTGGACAGCTTAAGCAGAGATAGAAATTTAGATTTGTTCATTTTCAGTTCATTCACCAAAATGATTCGTTCAGATTCGTTCACTGATTCATTCAGTGACCATTTCTTCATATTACATAAATACGCCAGCAGGTGGCGAAAAAAAAGTGCCTTATGTGTTATTATGTCTTAAGTCAACGAATGCATTGTATTTACTTGTTACAAAAATACTGATCTGGCTTTATTCAAATGTGTGCCTAATTTACTCGTTAAATAAATAAGTCTAAATAAGTGGTTCAGATGACCGAAACATAAGGTTTTCTTGCATACTTAACATTTTTAATTGTTTGGTCAGACATTTACACATTCATAAATCTGGGATTATGTTAAATGTGTCGTGGAGTTATGTTCTGTATGTTAAATAGGAATATACAAACGTATGTGCACAGTAACTGCACTTTCCATCCACTTTCTGATGATTGCTGAATGAGACTGACTCACATGCTAAATGACCGACCTACACGGTACACATTCATTCACAAACGACATGTACCAGTTAGTTCAATTCGTACACAAACAAGATCTCTCTCTCGTTCAGACTCAAAACAGCGACTCGATCAGTGATGGGCGTATTCGTTCAGTAAGAACCATTTGTGAATGAAAAGAACCAGGGGCCTCATTTATAACCGTTGCGTACGCACAAAACCAGCCCTGAAAGAGGCGTACGCCACTTCCTGCGCAAAAGGTGGGATTTATAAATACAAACTTGACGGGAAAATTTGCTCACCTGCAAGCAAACTCTGACCCATGCATACAAACTCAGGGTTCGTACAGATAAAGCAAAATGAAATTCCAGGGGCCTCATGTATAAAACTTTCCGTAGATTTCATCCTAAATGTGTGTGTACGCACAAAAGCTAGATTTTTCAGAACCTGCGCAAAAATCCTTTTATAAATCCCTGTCAGCGAAAGATTGTGCGTACATGCGTCTCCTCCCCAAAATCACCATATATGGAGTTTACAACGCCTAGTTTTACTATGCATAACCTCATCTGCATATCATTTCCATGCATATTCCCATCCATGTGACACCATGTTTAACGTCAAAGGTACAAGACGTTAAGGAAATATGAGATACGGACTAAATGCCATTTGTGCCACATTAATTTTTATTGCCAAAATCATCCAGAATGTTTTAGAATATATCAAAATATCCATAAAAACAAAACTGTTTAGTTCTCAGATAATGACCTCTTAGAATATGCTTGACCTCATTCTTTTCCACTGGCCAAATAGTATTTCAATTGTTTTAAACAATAAAAAAAAAAAAAATGCAGTTTTGCTGAAAAGGTGAACATCTTTTAGCTACTTTTAGTGGAAACAGATAAGCCTATATGTATTGCTGCATAAATACAATTGTATGACTCATGCATCACTGACATTGTATTTTAAATAGGAAATCTTACAGTTTTTTTTTTGTTTGTTTTTCAAGTTGTATCCTTGTGGAGATGCCTTCACACCTACTGTAGCTATTATTCAAACCGGACCGTTCCACCGAATCCAGCAGTGTCCGCCATAATATTGAAGTAAGTGTGCATCACTGATCATTGTTCTCGCTAAAAAATTCTCATAACATGAGATCTGCAGTTTAGTTTAAATATGAATTATTATAGCACTCCTCGCTGTCATTAAAACATTGCATGCCACAGGAAACGTGATTAAGCGCATCAGCTACAAATATGTTTAAATTCATATAGCCTAATTTTGGTTTAACTTCTGAGTAATGACTTTATGTATACTGAACAAAATTATAAACGCAACACTTTTGTTTTTGCCCCCATTTTTCATGAGCTGAACTCAAAGTTCTAAGACTTTTTCTATGTACACAAAAGGCCTATTTCTCTCAAATATTGTTCACAAATCTATCTAAATCTGTGTTAGTGAGCACTTCTCCTTTGCCAAGATAATCCATCCACCTCACAGGTGAGGCATATCAAGATGCTGATTAGACAGAATGATTACCATTTTTGCCATATTTGTAACATTTGTTTGCATAACTATAATTTATTATGTAGCCTAAACATGGCTTTATACTTCAGTCATGTTCTAATATCCGTGTAAAATCCTTCACATGTGCAAAAATGTTTGTTTGGGCGCTGCACGCTGATTTTACAGCGGACCTTTTAAAATAAACAGTGCTACTTTTATGTTTGGTTGACTGCATTTTTGTTTGATGATGAATGGCTGAAATGTCAGGCAACGCTAGAACTAATGTTGTTTGTGTGTGCGTGAGGCGCCTGTGCGATCAGATGGATTAAATCAAATAACGATATAAAGAAAAGAAATTAAATGCATTAAGAGTGTCACAAAAACGAGCGTAGCCTATACTTGTTGCACAGTGTTTTTTCTTTTCTTTTGTTAATCTTTTAATTATATTATAGCCTATTATACAGTATATTTTGTGTGATCCTATTGATTTGATTCCTTTTATAGACTTAATTTCTGTTTTTCTCCTTTCACAGAAGCGCTGCAGGTGCATGATGTGACGACTGAATCCTCATGGTCTTGTTTATGCTGCTATTCGCGCATATAAAGCTAAAGCCCTGTATAAAACCAAAAAAAAAGAAAAGACATTCTAATCTTACTGGTTAACGATCGACTAATGAGCTTCGTTTGAC
>NW_015625109.1:20353-21477 GCF_001515625.1 Sinocyclocheilus rhinocerous
TACTATGCTGCGCGCAAGTTCAGGTAACTCAAAAACTTGCGTACACGAGCTGAGACCAGACGTGAGATTTGATCGTAGCCACCACTCACGTCCATATTGATAAATTCCAAGTGTTGCGTTGAAACGACCGTACGCCCAATTTTCTGTCGTACGTTTGTTTCGTATATGAGGCCCAATGTGAATCATCAGATTGTCAAATCAAGTCACCTTTATTTCTATAATGCTTTATACAATACAGATTGTGTAAAAGCAGCTTTACAGTGTTAAACAGGAAAACATGTGCTAATAATGCAAAAGAACAATAGAGAACAGTCAGTTTTCCAGTTAAAGTCAGTTCATTGTTGATTCAGTGATGTCATCGTTCAGCTCAGTTCGGTTCAAATAGTGTCCGTGCAATCAAGTCTAAAATACTGCCAGAAATTAAGTGTCCCCAACTAAGCAAGACAAAGGTGACAGTGGCAAGGAACCAAAACTCCATTGGTGACAGAAATGGAGAGAGAGAAAAACACTTGGGAGAGACCAGGCTCAGTTCTCCTCTGGCCAGAATTTAGATTGTGTGAGGCTGAAAAACTCACCAGCTCTTCTTACTCAGATGAACTGAAGAAGAATCACAGCAGGAGCAGCGAACACTACAAACTCAACAATAATCACAGTCACTGTGAGCGGACAGATGATAGACAATCAAGAGGGGGAAAAAAACAGACTCAGTCTGTGAAACTGGGAATGAAATTAAAGATATAAAACAACGAGCAATATAAAGACGTGTGTGGTACCTCAGAATAAAGATCCAGCAGTAACTGAAGTCAGTAGGACTGCTGTGATCATGTCTGTTAGTTCAATTCAAACATAATGAACATACAGTATAAACCAAACATCATCATCATCAGATCATACTTGAGCTTCACATCACAGAAATGATGAATGAACTTCCACTGCTTCATGAGTCCATCATCTATTATCATGTTATTTCAATCTCAAGATGTCAGGAGAAACATTTACCGTCCGAATAGGGCTTTTGAGTTGATCTGAATCTCACAGTACAAGTGATACACGCATTAGAAGACAATTGAACATAATATGAAACTCATAAGAAAACACAATGATATTATTTATATAATGAAGCA
>NW_015625109.1:21537-21961 GCF_001515625.1 Sinocyclocheilus rhinocerous
TGAATCTGCTGGTTTTGAAGATGAAGATGATGAAGATTAACTGTGAAAACTTTAGATAATGTTTCTTTGTCGTGTCACTTGTAATGTCTGGTTAGGACAGTTAGGACAGATTGATATTTTATTACTTGACGCATGATTATCTGGCATTTGGTGAGGATGCAGCATCAGATCTGAAAGTGCTGGATCTGAAGATGATCTACTTACTGTGAATGTTTTTTGTATGACTGTGTAGAGCAGATGAATGACTGAAACACTTCCCACATGCAGTGCAGTGATACGGTTTCTCTCCAGTGTGGATCCTCTCGTGTCTTTTCAGATTTGTTGACACACTGAATCTCTTGTCACAGTGTGAACACTTATAAGGTTTCTCTCCAGTGTGAATCCTCTCGTGTCGTTTTAAACAGTTTGCTGTAGTAAAAGTCTT
>NW_015625109.1:22662-25763 GCF_001515625.1 Sinocyclocheilus rhinocerous
TCAAATATAATGCAATATATAAACAAATCATCATCACATCATCAGATCATACTTGAGCTTCACATCACAGAAATGATGAATGAACTTCCACTGCTTCATGAGTCCATCATCTATTATCATGTTATTTCAATCTCAAGGTGTCAGGAGAAACATTTACTGTCCGAATAGAGCTTTTGAGTTGATCTGAATCTCACAGTACAAGTGATACATGCATTAGAAGACGATTGTAATAATCGTATGAGTTTTCTATTATGTTCAATCATATCATTTATATCATGAAGCAAAATGATATACAAGAATAAACATTGTTCTTTGGGGAGGAACTCCATCTTTGAGTTGATCTGAATCTCACAGTTGAATCTGCTGGTTTTAAAGATGAAGATTAACTTTATTCACTGTGAAAACTTTAGATAATGTTTCTTTGTCATGTCTCTTGTAATGTCTGGTTAGGACAGATTTATCCAGACGATATTTTATTGCCCGATTCATTGCGTCACATTTGGTGAGGGCATTGCATCAGATCTGAAAGTGCTGGATCTGAAGATGATCTACTTACTGTGATATTTTTTTGTATGTCTGTGTAGAGAAGATGATTGATTGAAACACTTCCCACATGCAGTGCAGTGATATGGTTTCTCTCCAGTGTGGATCCTCTCGTGTTGTTTTAAATGTGCAGCTGAAGTAAAAGTCTTTTCACACTCAAAGCACATGTACTCTCTCACACCAGTATGTATTTTCTGATGTTTTTTTGCATTTTCTAAACATGAAAAACTCTTTCCACACAAATGACATGAATGTGGTTTCTCCTTTGTATGAACTCTCAGGTGTTTCTTCAGGTCTGAAGCTCTCAAAAATGTTTTGTCACATTGATCACATGCATGCAGTTTCTCTCCAGTGTGGATGTTCATGTGTACCTTAAGGTGTGATGATTGTGAGAAACTCTTTCCACACTGATCACATGTGTACGGTTTCTCTCCAGTATGAACTCTCATATGCCCTGTAAGATGTCCTTTTAGTGTGAAACTCTTCCCGCATTGATCACAAGTGAATGGTTTCTCTCCAGTATGAACTCTCATATGCCCTGTAAGGTGTTTTTTTATTGTGAAACTCTTCCCGCACTGATCACATGTGTAAGGTTTGTCTCCAGTGTGGATCCTCTCATGTGTTTTCAGGTCTCCTGACCGACTGAATCTCTTGTCACAGTGTGAACACTTGTACGGTTTCTCTCCAGTGTGGATGTTCATGTGTCTCTTAAGGTGTGATGATTGCGGGAAAATCTTTGATTGCGGGAAACTCTTCCCACACTGATCACAAGTGAATGGTTTCTCTCCAGTATGAACTCTCATGTGAACATCAAATTTAGATTTGCTTGAGAAACTCTTTCCACACTGAGTGCAGGTGAAAGATTTCTTGGCTCTTCTTTTCTTTAAATTTTTCTGTTTGGTTTGAGAGCAACTCAAAGGTTTTTCTCCAGTTTTAGCATGATTTTTCTCCTCAACTTCACTCGGTTCTTCTTTTTCCTTGTTTTCTTCAATCAACTTTGAAATAAAAGTAAAAATGGTTGATTTTTAGTAACCCTGATGTAAAGTAGACCATTGCTGTACCAAAGTTTGGTCATTTTGATGCATTTTTGTAAATTATATGTCCCTGAAACTCTCCATAAATGAGGTACATTGATTTTCTAATTATTATTATTTTTAAAACATTATAGGCACAAATCCCTTATTTCCACAGGGAGAACTATTAAATATGTTTGATCAACTACACAATTATCTAAAATTGTTACTGAAAAAAGTACCATATTACTACAAATCTAAATCTGCTTGAAGCTTTATTACGTTCAGCATTATTAATGAAGAATGATGAATAAACACCAACCTGTTTGCTCTTCAGAGTGTTTCATTATGCAGGGTTTGTGGGAGGAGCTTCACTGAATATGAATTTATGTCTGGAAGAAGATTTGCCAAAATCAACCATTTATTTATTTATTTTTACTAACTTTCACATTTAAGCGTTTATGTATTAGAAGCAGAAGAGACCAGAGCCGTACATATACAAAGTGTTGTCTCTTTGTAAATCATTATATTACTATATTAAAAGTAACAGTATCAACACAAAGAGAACATCAATTTAAAATGCTCATTCAGTAACACTGCACTCACATTTGTGCTAATTCACACATTCTATGCATTTCTGTTTTCTGTCTTTCTATTGTTAACATTTCTATCCATATTCTTTCATTCTTCCCCTCAGTATTAACATATTAAAAGATATGTCAAGAAATATATAAAAGTAGTAAAAATTCTTCCAAATATATTAGTAAGAATTACAAATTAAAGCATAAACACAGAAATGTTATGACACCCATCTTCATTAACGAATAAGTAACTATACAATAGAGCACATAATATATAAATGAGGTTCGATTTCCTAAATCTCTAGAGCAATAAACTAATTAAATTATATTATGTTATAGTTTTATATACCACAAAGCAACATTTTTATATTTCCAGTGTCTACATTATAAATCTCCTCATATTGATATATAGATTTAAAATGTCCCATGTGGCTCAATATGAAGTATAGGAGCATCTGTTTTTAGTTATAAACATGTAAAGCGATTCAATAATTAAAGTTAATTTAGGTTCAGTATTAATCAGATCAGTGTTCGAACTATACCGTGGACTTTGGGGAGCCCCCCTAGCTCCCCCGTAGTTCGCACCCTGAATCAGATGTTCTTTTCTCTGCCCCTTGTTCTATAGAGTTGACAGTCTAACAAAGACATCAATACCACAGTTAGTTTTGACAATATACAGCTACTGTATATCCACATGAAACATTCAATCAAAACTGCCATGGTGCATTATTTATGCATAAAAATGCTTTGACACGTTATACCGGCAAATGATGCCTAAGGGCCCGCCTGACAGATCCAATTAGAAGTCGGCCGATATGAGTTTTTCACTGGCCGATGCCGAGATTTAGAAATCAGGGCAGCCGATGGCCGATTTGTTTTGGCCCATATGTTTGGTCGATTTTCTTTTTTTTTTTCTCCATTCATCTCATAAAAGTGAGTTTGAGTAAATGATTATTGCAGGGTA
>NW_015625109.1:25796-26507 GCF_001515625.1 Sinocyclocheilus rhinocerous
TGCTTTTTGTTTATGTTTACTGACAGACACCAGTGTTTCCCACAGAATGCAAATTCATTCTCTGCCAGCAGGAGGCGCTGTTGGAGCGGAGATATAGCCATTTCCCCGGTAACGGCTGTAATCAAATAAGGGCTGTGCTCACAAACGCTACTTTATCAGGCATTACAGGAAAGACGAAATGAAAATGACATCAAAGCTTTCTGAAGACAGTCGGCTCTTTTCAAAGATACATTCATATAAAAACACCCACGCTGCATTTTAATTTTGAAACGTGAAGCGCTCATTTTATTCAACGAAGTATAAACCTTTTGGAAATGCTATAAGTCAAATGGCCATAGTGATAACAAAAATAAAAGATTTCCCACATATTACACAGCCTGCTGCTCATAACTGTTTAAGAGTGCACTAGCCACGAGCCATGACATCATGGACGCCATTGTCGGACCCACAAACACATTTCATGAGGAAAGTTAACGTGCACGTTATAATCAGCCCAGAAGTTTCATC
Organism: Sinocyclocheilus rhinocerous; assembly: GCF_001515625.1. NCBI lineage: Eukaryota > Metazoa > Chordata > Actinopteri > Cypriniformes > Cyprinidae > Sinocyclocheilus > Sinocyclocheilus rhinocerous. The sequence goes on from NW_015625109.1 coordinate 26,304, forward strand.
TGAATTGCATGTGTTTCTACTTTCACATGCAAATGTCTTGTTGCACTTATGACTATAACTTTCCGGCATCAATTCTAGTAGGGTAAAACGTAATTATGCTTTCAAAATGGTCTGTTTTGCCCTGCTATTAGCTGAAGCTGTGTGTGAACAAGAAGCGGCTGCAGAGTGTGAGTTGCTCCGTCTCTCACGCAGCCAGAGAGAGAT
>NW_015625109.1:26555-28331 GCF_001515625.1 Sinocyclocheilus rhinocerous
CGCTTTCGAAATGGTTGCCTGCCATCATTAGCTGAAGCTGTGTGTGAACAAGCCGCTGCTGCAGAGTGTGAGCTGCTCCGTCTCTACTTCCGCAACAACGCTTAGTTGCCCGCCGGTGCGCCTGCCTATAAATCGGCCTAATTTGCAGCAACAATCGGCCGATGCCGATTAATAAAAAAATGCCAACAATCTACTGGCCGATCAATCGGTCGACCTCTAGATCCAATTGCATTAAAACGTCTAGTATTATCTTAACATGACTTTTAACATACAAAAATAATTTAAAAACACATGTAGTAGCTTCCTAGTAGGGTTGTGACGGTGAGGAAATGTTCCCACCGGTTAATCGACGTGTGACAACACCGGTAATACCGCGGGGGCGGGGCGTTCCCTCTTTTCCTCCGCTTTTAAATAGCTTGCAAAAGCGGTGTGCCCATTTTACTTTCACTTTCAAATAGCGGCAAATCGGAGTAAAGCAATTGTTCGTTTTTAGTTCGTTTGAATTTTCCCTTTTTTCCTCGCTTTCCTTCGATTTTCCTAAAAATAGCTTAAAAGCGCCGTGCGCATTTTACTTTCACTTTTGAATTAGCGGCAGTTCGGCGTCAATTGCTTGAATGCAACAACAAAATAACAACGTCAAACTCACTTTAGCCTATATATAAAACATAGAACTTTTATTAACAAAACAAATAAAAATACCATGCTATAGGGCAGGCTATGCCTAATATAAAATAACAAATAACTTGCATAAAGTTTAAATGTACAAAACCGGAAACCAGTAAACATGTATAATATATAACCAAATAAATAAGAAACCTAGAACGTTTATTAGCTAAACGAATGTCAAATAAAATAAAGTTTAAATAAAGTAAAAATCAGCAAACAATGTGGAACCAATTAAATAATAAACAAATGTTTAAAAAAACTTCCAAAATCACCTGATAAACGGCAAAAGTCTAAAATATTTAGCCAAAATATTGCCAAACAGGCGCTTTTGCATCTCGTTTCGAAACTAAATCATCCGCGATCGTCTTGTCTGTCTCATCTCACCCTTCTTGTCAGTCAGCTCGACTCACTCTCCTCACTGGAGAAATTAAATCTCTGTGATGCAACTGTCGTTCAACTGCATTGAGCATCCGCGTTCAGTTTTTAATTGTAGTGTCTGTTCTTTTACTGAACTAAATGATTTTTATTACTATAAAAAATCAAAACGACGGTGGGGGTCGGTGACGCGGTGGGCAAGTGACGTAACCGGTGTTGCGGCTTAACACCGGTATCACTGTCAGCACCGTCTATCGCGGCAAGCCTACTTCCTAGTGACAAAAATAATGTCTTATTACAGGCAATATTTTTAAAAATACCTCCTCTTATACAAGTACAATAAAGCACACACTTTCTTCTATCTCTTTATACATGTACAGTACTCAATTAGGGGGGGAAATGCTGTGGTCCCACTTTCTAAATGTTAGGAATGTGTAGCTCACATTCAGTAAGTCAGTCTGGCCATTAGCATTTACAAGTTGTAAAAATCATTCATTTGTATAAATGATTGGACATAGTTTACTTTTTTCCCTTTTTTTTTTTGCACTGTGGTTGGAATTTGTAGACTGTCCCTTAAACGACATTAGCGATTATCCTGAGAATACCAAACCTAAAAACTAACTTTACCCGCTATAAAAGCGACCATAAGAAATTTGCCAAAGATAAATCTCAAAAGAGAAATAACGTTAGAAATAAAATCGCAGCAGCAATACTTGATATAGGTTTGCATCCATT
>NW_015625109.1:28434-34570 GCF_001515625.1 Sinocyclocheilus rhinocerous
CATGGTTTTAATGTATTAAAAATGTAACCATGTTTGTTTGGTATATTGATTACCATTTGTATAACCAAAGTTTTACTGCAAATACCATGGTTGAACTATGGTTAGTGTAGCCAAACCATGGTTAATTTGTGGTTACCATGGTTTAACTATAGTAAACATGTTTTTTTGGTTTAATTTGTAGTAAAACCATGTTTAATTTTAATAAGGGTTACTACAACGTTGTAAGCATCATTCATTTGAATAAATGATTGGACATAGTTTACTTTTTCTTGCACTGTGGTTGGAATTTGTAGACTGTCCCTTAAACGACATTAGCGATTATCCTGAGAATACCAAACCTAAAAACTAACTTTACCCGCTATAAAAGCGACCATAAGAAATTTGCCAAAGATAAATCTCAAAAGAGAAATAACGTTAGAAATAAAATCGCAGCAGCAATACTTGATATGGTTTCGCCTTCAATCCCCTCACAAATCACGAGACATTCAGTAAAAACAACATTATCACTCCAAACATCGAAACAATTATTCACACGAACAAAAAAACTAAAACAAAAAAAACAAACACGAAATCACTCAGGTCTGGAGTAACTTAACACATTTTCCTCACATGCTTGTTGTCTGTTGTTCTACTTAGGGTTGGGTATTGTTTGAATTTTATCGATTCCAATTCCTCTGATCGATTCCGATTATTTTCGATTCCAATGTGATTAAATAATGATATTAAACATTTATCCTGCGTCTCCTTTTTTGCAAACCATTTATTGGAGCTGAATACCATGAACAAAAAATCAACAGTCTACATAAAATCTCCTTAAGAGCTGTTTGTGTGCAAAACAGAACTGCATGATTCTGGATAAATTTAGGTTTTTTTTCCCCCCAGTGGAAGTTCTCTCATGATTCTGGAAAAAAAAAAAAAAAAAAAAAGCGAAATGACTCGAAATGAGTGCTTCAGAATATGCTTGCTTTATAAAGCTTGGAGCAATAGCGTGATACCATGAAACTGTGATATTTTATTTTGAGGTTATCATACCATCACAATCTCATACCAGCCCATGAGTACTGCCAAGGTGCATTATAGCTGTATATTTACACCTGAGAATGCTTTGACATTATAACGCCACATGATGTCTAAGGGAACGTCTCACAGTTCAAATTTGCTTTTAAATATCGAAATTGCCAAAGTAGTAGCCTATTAACATACAAACTTGTAGAAGGTTCCTAGTAATAAGAATTACTTACTACAGTTGATTTTTTCTTTAATTATTATAATTCACCAAAATAATTTTCCATTCAAAGGTTTGTAGTACATTGCTAGTGTCCCAACTGACTTAATACAGGTGACATTTTGCCAACACCTCTCTTCTTATGAACACAGTAAAGTGCCATACTCAACTATTTACCTCCGTAGACCTCCCCTGTTAGCCACGGCTTCTGGTTGGCCCGGACAGTGATGGTCTTTGAGACTGTTACATCATCAATACACTTGGTGATGCAGGCAGTGACAGTCTCTGAGCACTCTTGGAGGTCTGTGGTGTTATTGTATGTGGCAGCCTGCTTAAACATATTCCAGTCGGTGGTGTTAAAAGTCTTGAAGAGCCTCTGACGACCCTTCCGGCCACACTTGTATCTGTTTGTGAACTGGTTTGGCGACTTTAACGAGCGAGTGATTTCTAAGAGTGCACAACTGAGATTTTGGGACAAATTTGTTACCGTTGCTAAAGTGAGTTACTGCTCAACACGCCATCTTGCCGGAGGGTTCTCCCCAGCAAACATTTGGACGTTTAATGACCGTTGAAAAGACGTCCCTCCGTCATGTCCTGTCATGGTTGAAAAATAGTTCCAAAATGAAAGTTGAACTGAATTCCACGTCTTTTCTGCGCGTCCCTGGACGTCTAAATGTGTCATCATTTGGATGTTTATAATGTGTTGCTGCATAATTTAAGTATAAGCCTGCATATAAAATAATCACACACCAATTGTGCAACATCGTGAAAGGCACATCTGAACTTGACAAATGTTCTAAAAAGGTCCAAAATCGGTCCAGTCAGACCTGAACGTCTATAAAACGTTTTAATCACGTGTATCACAAACAATAACACATCTGTGGACTAAAGTAAAAAGAAGAGTGTTCTAATTTAGTTAACATATTTTATTGTGAATACTACATTTTTTTTTTTTTTTAAATGTATTCAATTTGTTAAACAGCTACTATTCAAACAAGAAAATAAAAATAGTAGAATGTGGTTAAGTCTGAGTCTATGGCAATGGCATTTTCTCTAACATTTTTACATTAATGTTAAGCAGCCATTAATCAAACAAGAAAATAACAAAAGTACGGGAGCACAGTGAATACATATGTAACTATTTTTAGAGTCTTTCAACAAAAGAAAAAAAAAAATCTAAATGTTTACTCATTTTCTTGGTCCACAAACACCAGCTCTTCCAGGAGTGAGGTTCATGTGTTCCACCATTGATGCATGGAAGTCAGAGCTGTGGCAGTACTATTTTTTTTCCCCTAACAGTCTTGCATTATTGTTAAACAGCCATAAATCAAACAAGTAAACAACAAAAATACTGTATAATGGTTAACCAAACAAGAAAATAAAAATAGTAGAATGCAGTGTTGGGGAAAGTTACTTTTAAAAGTAATGTATTACAACATTGCTTTACTCCATAACAAAGTAACTAATTACGTTACTTAGTTTCTTTTTATGGAAAGTAATGTGTTACGTTACTTTTGCGTTACTTTTTAAATCTGGACAGGGCTTGCTTGTTTGTTTTTAAAATAAAAAAGTTTTATTTTTGGCGAATATAAAAGCCTTTTCACACCAAAAGTGAAATGAATAAGCCTCAGGCTGAAGGGAAAATAAGTTTACGTCCGTACAGTACAATGCAGAAGAAGAAATTTCAACACACTTCAGCAATAAAAAAAGACACACAAATGTTTGTCTAGAGTCATTTTGGCTTATTAGTACGGTTGAACTGGATCATTGAAGGTCAGAAGCAAATAGAATGGGATTAAATATATAAAGGATATTTGTGTTGTTTAACATTTAATTATTGCAGATTTGCGTCATATTCTGAATTGCATTATTTTTATTCATTTTGAGGAATACTCTAAATGTTTTTATTTTTTTGTGAGTGAGATGAATTCATGCATATTCATATTTATTTTAGAACTACAGTAACATCTTCTGATTTCTCTCAACATGGGGACAGGAGAGCAATCAATAAATTGGAAAAAAAAGTCACTTGCGTTACTTATTTGAAAAAGTAACTCGGATATTCTCTTGTAAATTAAAAAGTAATGCGTTACTTTACTAGTTACTTGAAAAAAGTAATCTGATTACGTAACTCGCGTTACTTGTAATGCGCACTGGTAGAATGTGGTTAAGTCTGTGGCAATGACATTTTCTCTAACATTTTTACATTAATTTTAAGCAGCCATTAATCAAACAAGAAAATAACAAAAGTACAGGAGCACAGTAAATACATATGTAACTATTTTTAGAGTCTTTCAAAAAAAAAAATTATAATAATTCAAAATGTTTACTCTCATTTTCTTGGTCCACAAACACCAGCTCTTCCAGGAGTGAGATTCATGTGTTCCACCATTGATGCATGGAAGTCAGAGCTGTGGCAGTACTAACTTTTTTTTTATTGGATAATGGTTAATACATGTGTAAATGTTTTTAGAGTTTGTGAAAGTTGTTTATGGCTAATTTTTTATATCCACAAGCCCCAGCACTTCCTGGAGCGTGCTTCAGGTGTTCTGGCACTGCTGCATCCATGTCTGAGTCTGTATCATTTGGGCTTCACCTCTTCACAGCATCTGAGGAAAGAGAATATGAATAGTTTGTGAAAGTTGTTTATGGCTAATTTTTTATATCCACAAGCCCCAGCACTTCCTGGAGCATGCTTCAGGTGTTCTGGCACTGCTGCATCCATGTCTGAGTCTGTATCATTTGGGCTTCACCTCTTCACAGCATCTGAGGAAAAAGAATATGAATATTTAAAAAAATAATAATAATAATAATAAAATCAACAATAACATGCACCTGCTTATTTTGAAAATGTCTTTATGGTCCTACAACTAAATTTAAAATAAATTGGAACAAGATTTTGCGTCCGTTTTATAAATGAAGCATTAGAAAAAGGTAATCAACATGTATTACATGTTATTTTACTCTAGAATAATCTTATGTAAGTAAAAGATGTTCTGCATTAAATGTGTGTTAGATTAGTGAAAAAACAGCAATTTGTCCCCTCCCTCATCAATACCACTGTGGTGTCCTTGAGAAAGACCCTTAACTAGGTGTAACTCTGTGAAAGTTAACAGGACACTTCTGATAAAGACAGGTGGTCTTTTAGAGAACGTCCCCTGAATAGATAAAGGGTAACAATAAAAATGATATAAATAATAGACAAGGAACAAGAGATTTTTTGAATGTCATAAGGCCAAAATTACCTTGAATCACATAGTATAAAGGGGTAGCTTTGAATGGCTTCTTTTCAAGTTGGCCACCACCCCTCATATTGAATTTCGCCATCAAGGCATTTGACATATTTACATTTACATCTGAGGAAAGAGAATATGAATTTTTATTTTTTTTAAATAATAATAATAAAATCAACAATAACATGCACCTGCTTATTTTGAAAATGTCTTTATGGTCCTACAACTAAATTTAAAATAAATTGGAACAAGATTTTGCGTCCGTTTTATAAATGAAGCATTAGAAAAAGGTAATCAACATGTATTACATGTTATTTTACTCTAGAATAATCTTATGTAAGTAAAAGATGTTCTGCATTAATGTGTGTTAGATTAGTGAAAAAACTGCAATTTGTCCCCTCCCTCATCAATACCACTGTGGTGTCCTTGAGAAAGACCCTTAACTAGGTGTAACTCTGTGAAAGTTAACTGGACACTTCTGATAAAGACAGGTGGTCTTTTAGAGAACGTCCCCTGAATAGATAAAGGGTAACAATAAAAATGATATAAATAATAGACAATTTTTTGAATGTCACAAGGCCAAAATTAGCTTGAATCACATAGTATAAAGGGGTAGCTTTGAATGGCTTCTTTTCAAGTTGGCCACCACCCCTCATATTGAATTTCGCCATCAAGGCATTTGACATATTTACATTTACATTTAGTCTTTTAGCAGACGCTTTTATCCAAAGCGACTTACAAATGAGGACAATGGAAGCAATCAAAACCAACAATGATATGCAAGTGCTATAACAAGTCTCAGTTAGCTAAATGCAGTACACGTAGTAATTTTTAAAAAAATTATATAATAAATAAAAAGAAAACAAATAGAATAGTAAAAGAATAGAGCAAGCTAGTGTTAGATGCATTTTTTGCTTTTGTTAATTGTATAATAAATAAAAAGAAAACAAAATGATTAGAAAAACTAGTGTTACTTTTTTTTAAGAAAACAAGCAGTAAATGAATAGAGTGCAAGTCTAAAAGGAACAAGTTTTTTTTTAAAGAATAGAAATAGATTATAGAATTTTCAAATTAATTAACTGAAAACAGCACTCAAATCCAATCTAGTGACATCATGAAAACTCACAATTCATGCTTAAGCAGCTGGGTTCAAGTTCCTTTCTGCATGTTCTCCCCGTGTCAGCGTGGCTTTGCTCTGGGTCCCCAGACATGCAGGTTAGGTGAACTAAAGATTCTAAAAGAAGAAAGTAATAAATATAAATAAATAAATCCACCAGCTCAGTAGTATTTCCATCAGTAAGGTTCTTTTTCGTTCTGATATGTCTGACAATAAGGAGTTAGATGATGTCTTAAACTTTATATGTATGATGGGTAAATAGCATATCCAAGAAACCTCCTGCAAAGCTCCTGAGAAACTCTGCTAAAGTGCACCGAGGGCAAAACCTGCTTTAAACGCAAAAGATGGTCACACCAAATTTAATTTAGCTAATAGAAGTTAACTGATAAAGAAAATCAATTTATGGCATTATTTTTGACAGCATCCTCATTTTACAGCATTTTTACACAAGTGCCTAATACTTTTAACAGTACTGTAGCTTTGCAGGTAGGTTTCTTGAAACATCTTGGAGACACAGTTCTTCTGGATTGAGTCTGTCTCAGTTTGTTCTGTTTCTTCATG
>NW_015625109.1:39676-43135 GCF_001515625.1 Sinocyclocheilus rhinocerous
ACAGCATTTTTACACAAGTGCCTAATACTTTTAACAGTACTGTAGCTTTGCAGGGAGGTTTCTTGAAACATCTTGGAGACGTTGTCTGTCTCCGTTTGTTCTGTTTCTTCACATCACTCCAGACAGACTGGATGATGATCAGATCAGATCTCACAGCCGCCTCGATATTGATTCTGTGAAAGAAATTACTCAGGATTACTTCACCTCAAAAAAATGTCCACGCAAGGTCAATATTACAATTAACAGTAATGTGCAGCGTGATGATTGTATGCAATGTTAAAACATACACTTTCACAACCACTCATCTATCATGTAACAAGTGCATGAACGAAGTACTTATCCATATCCACAGTTTTTGTGACAAGTATTGACTGTCAATCATGGCTTACACTGAAATTATGTTTATTATGGGATAAATGTGAATATACACATTTCAGAAGTGAAGGGGACAGAAATGTAAAATGTAATACCTTTTTTTTTTTTTCTAACAGGTTTTATTTATTTTTCTTACTTTTAATTGGCTAAGAAATCAAATAAACTGCTGGGCAATAACCAATAATTTGTATTCTGTAATTTTTTCCCCTATATTTTCCTAATGTCAATTTTATGATTTGTTCATATACCACACCCCATTTTTTTTAATCAAAAAATAAGAAAAAAAATTTTTTTTTTAGTTTCTATAGCCTACTGTAATAAATGCTATGTCAGTTAGAACTGCATTATTCAGATACTTTGTTTATTACCTGGAGATGACTTGAAAAACACAAATAAACCATATATTGTCTAATCGTGCATCTATTGTCTACATGTTTTTATTTTTTTATTTTTTTTTTATTCAGCAATAGCTGGATGCCTTTGCCCAAATTAGGGATTTCCTGGCTGGCATGTCATAAGTACTTCTATGAGTCCGGCTTTGAGTATGAATGAAACATACACTGCATGTTCACATCTCCTCGTTTTGGATACTAATAAAACGCCAGGTCATGCATAGACTCTTTTCTCTTTTAATTTATATCTAGATTTATTCACACTGGCCCTACTTTTAGCCTACTAACGTTAGCTAATTTTAGCCAAACTCAAACTACATTTCAGTTGACAATGTGTGAATTTCTTTCGGTTCCTTTGTGTCAAACAAGTAAAACTCAACCACATTAATAAAATACTACAAAATGTACTTACCCAACAGTAGAGTTTTAATAATTAGTCGACTTTCGCAATAAAACAAAGCGCCCTCCTCAAGTCCTTGTGATCGTTTGAAGAAATGGGAAAATGCGTTAACGCTCTCTCGCGAGATAATCTATCCTATCGCGGGATTTTGCAAAAAATATATACATCTTGGCAGCAGAGTTTTGGAAATTCACATAAAACTCAGACTTGAAATGGTGACCGGATATATATCTGTTTCATATGTATATGCATAAATTTAATAAAAAAATAAAAAAATTGTATCGTAATGTAGGGAAAACGGGTCGAATAAAGACTAAAATGCACTTTGTGAATACAATTAGTCATTAAACTAAATGCAAATGATCGTGATGTAAATACAAATGATTGTGTATTTCATAAAGGTTTACTGATTTTTTTTACAATTGGTCTTGGTCGACTATAGACGTGTAAAAGACGTCAGTGGACGTTACTCACAACCTCTTAAAAACTACTTAGGGCACTTCATTTAATTATTGGAGTATTAATGTAAAGCCTATCTATGACAAGCAATCGATTTCTCCACTCAAATCGTCCATGTAACCGTCATTTATTAACAACTAGACAAAAATTCTAAAACATAAATAGGCTTAGCTGGTAGCAAGTTGATACCAGAAGGGTTCAACACCCCCCAATATATCGTGTGCAAATGTGCAATACTTTATATCAGACATAAATAGTAATTCAAAACAGTGACACAAACCAGCTCCTAAAACAGAGCCAGAAAGACACCCTCCTTATTGTGCTAGAGCATTCAAAATAATTTCTAAAACACCACACATCGAATAACATATACAAATACAACAATACACATTTCAATACAGCACAATATAAAACAAACATACATTTCAACCATATATATCACATACCTAGTACCAGATACGACAACATTTTTCCAACTCTGGCACAAACCATCATTGCCGTCTGCACAAAACATTTAAATGCACATGATTATACAAAATATCACACTTTTAAAGCTGGAATATCTCCATCAGTTCACAAATGAAGACGAGCATCAAAGCATCAGGAAGAGCTGAAATCTGCAAAGGCTGAGTTTATTAAAGAGGACAGAGAGAAGATGAGAGATCCAGAACCCTGCAGAATCAAACACACTGAAGATACTCAAGAACAAACAGGTTGGTGATTATTCTTGATTCATAATGCTGACGATTATAAAGCTTCAGACAGCTTTATATTTTGGTTTGCTGTAACAAGAAAAAAAATTAGAGCTGTTGAATAATTTTGCTGAAGCATCAAATAATTAGGGACACTTCCTATGAACTAAGTACTTTTTTTTAACAAAATGTATGTTAGATTGAGTCTTCACGCAAGATAGTTAAAGTGTCCCTAAATTGGGTAATGAAAGGTTCATATTTTGGTTTTGGGAGTCCCCAACAACAGGTTGACATGCATGCAAGGTCAAAAAACACTTTCATTGTCTTATAATAAGCATTTAAGGGAAAACAGTTATTTTACCGCTCCAAAAGTGGCACCTAGTGGCAAAGCATGAATTAGAATTTTCATTCAGACCAACGCGAAAATCAAGTTTTCCCAGGTCTGCAAGTCGGAGAGCAATATGCTAATGTTTTATGTTGACGTCGTCAACATAGATAAAACAGGATCAAGGAGGTTTGTGTTTATTCTTCATTCATCTTTAATGACTGTTCATTTCATCTTTTATAGGCAAACAAAGAAAAGCTTAAAATTGAATGGAACTGAGAAGCAAATCCAAAGAAAACAATAGCAGTGGAAAAATACTGCAATCAAAAACAAAAAAACAATGTTATTGAAGACGATACGTTTTTTAAAGCAAGCAAAGTAAACTGAACACATCAGGCGGCAAATAAAAGAAAATGAATGCCTAGAAATCTCTTTGTAATTAATTATTGCATAAATTCTTCCACTCAGCTGTTGTCAGTTTTGCAACATGCAAATCATTATTTATGATGTTATACATAAAGCAGCTGTTTTAGAGAGAGAAAGAGACAGAGAGATGGTCAGAATTATATTGGCACCCTAAGAAAATATGATCAAAAGTTTGTGAAAATAAACCTGTATTTTTACCTTTTGATCTTTAAGAAAGTAAATAAAATTTACTTTTTGGAATAAAAAAATCTAACTTGTTAACAATGCAGATATATTTTCACAGGCTTATTTGTTAATATCTACCAAGGGTGCCAATAATTTTGATACATAAAGACTGGAAATGCAATGTTAATTTGAGGTTAAACCTGCTTCCTGGTAGGTTTAATTTAA
>NW_015625109.1:43183-47140 GCF_001515625.1 Sinocyclocheilus rhinocerous
TGATGCCGTGTCCCGGAGCGACGAGACAAAACCAATAAAACCCATTACAAACGAGGCATTTGTTGCATCCAGTGGGGACATAATTATGGATTATAATGACTTATACTGTCTTTTTACGTGTTGCGTTGCATCGCGCCGCGTAAACAAAACCATGAATGCATTTGTGATTGGAGAAATGACAAACAAACGCTACTCTACACTGCCCAAAAGTGTATGAATCATCAGTGGCAAATCCTTTAAATGAAAACGTACTTACACAGTCTGTGAGTCAGAAGCACCAGACTGTCCTTGCAAAGTTGGAATTGCCCCCTTCCTTTTGGCCTGACGAAAACCTTGGGCCAAAGCGGTCCAACTGGGGCTAGAGGAGTGGTTACGAACAAAGGCGGAGTTTCTCCGTGTCTGGAGAGCGTCAGCACCGCGGATCATTTCAGAAAGTTAACAGCTATAACACCAGCATTAAATACTTTTAAAATAATGACTCGACTGAATAAGTAGGTAGGCTATATGTTCATACCGCTTTATTTCTGTGTGACTAATTTTCAATCCTGATAAATTCATTCATTATGATCAATGTATCACTTATTATTGTAAAACATTGATACTTTTGGATTTAAATCTTTAACAGCATGCAAACACACGGCCGCTTTTATCATGTTCGTTTTGTGATAATCGCCCAGATAGCACACGTACGTCTGCAAGATGTCTGTTAAAGGTCTCTTGATCTGGAAAGCATCTGCTGTCTACAAACGTCTGACAGACGTCTTTCAGATGTCAGTTTTACATACATTCTAAATCATAAACATCTTAAAGACATCTAATAGACGTCTATTTGACATCTAAAAGGAAACGTCCTATAGACATATTGCAGATGAGCAAACTCTCTAAAAAATACGTCTTGCAGATGTAAATGCAGACGTCAAATAGACATCTCCGAGATGTACGTGTGCTTTAGTTCCAATGACTTATTTCTGATTAGTTTTATGATAAATTCTCGTTGTTGTCATATAGACTGCATTCACACTGATAGCTGTGATTACACAGTAATCACACGCTGATGTGCGCTCATACAGATGGTAATCATGCAGAAACAGCCACAATCCCCACAAAACACACACATATGAAAAATGTTGAAGAAAAAAAAGAAAGAATTAGTTGTGCAAAAAGCTGATCGCTAAGTTACGCCCCCATCAGATGACAGGTGCGTCACAGCGTGCGCCATGAGCCGTCTCGTTGTTGGTGAAATGATAGGATTGCGTGACGTTGTTCCTGAGAGGTGTGTAAATGGCGGGTTTTAGTGAAGCGCAGCGGAGCTTCTGGCCCGACGGTGGAAACGCAGCGTGATTTTGGCCTCGGTGCTACAGGTCCCCTAGAGTGCTAGAGGGGCTATTAGCCCCGCCCGGTCCGTTTAAAGCACTGGCTCGCACTGACCCGACCGTGGAAAAGCGACTATTTTAATCCTGAAGTAATTCTAGTCTTCCTCCAGGAAATCAACCTATTAAATTCTGGACTAGACTAATGCCGTTTCTAAAACGGAAGGCTGCATCCTCTGGAGGTCAGTGTGAATGCAGTCTATATGACTATATTATTGACTATATGGCGCATCTGTATGATTACCATCTGTATAACCGGCAATCAGCATGTGATTACTGACTGTATGAGCATCTATCAGTGTGAATGCTGTATTTCTAGCAATCTCAGGATGTACTGTAATTGGCATACATAGTAATTATTTTTTTCTTATTTTTATTACTCAAATTATTCTTATTGTATTTTTCTAGTGCTCAAATAAATAACTTATACGATGTCTAAGATTCTGTCTATTGTTTTATAATTGAAAAACTATGCAGTGGTATGTTTAATGACTAAAATAGTTGATTAAAACCCTTTAATACATTTGGTAAATATTTTTCCTCAAACAGGGGGGGACTAGACATAGTCTCAGAAAAATGGTTGCAGGAATAACATTTTTCATGGTATCTCCTTCAGATTTGAAATAGAAACCCATGAGACATGTGATTTTCAACCCATTACTTTTCTGGATTGTTCCAGGACTGATTTCATGTATTTTTATATGAAAAAACAAAAAAACAAATTCAGTGTGGTACAATTTTTTTCAAGGCACTTCAGTGTCTATAACTTTTTATCTTTTTGAGCATTATCAACTCTGGATGATGGATAGTAAAGCCCAAAGGGTCTTCTTTCCAAAGACACCAAAATTGTGTGTGTGTAGAACACTGAAGTCAGGAACTGTTGCAATTTTAAGTTAGGTAGGTCATTTTCAGCTGTGAGTCCCAAAATGGGGGGGTGCCCGAAGCGTGACAGAAATAACGCGTTCTAAGGAGCCACTAAAAGGTTAGCCGCTTGCTAGCGGTAGCCTGTTGCATTACAGTACATGAAAGTTCACTTACCACATACACAGAGTAAGGAGAAATGTCTGATAGGACGATGGTGAATGATTTGCAGATCCTGAGCACCAATGACAAACATCTAATCTTGTCAAATGTGTGGTAAGTACTGCCGCTCCATAGTATCCTTGTGATCGCGAATCTCGAAAGTGAAAGTAAAATGAGATTGCGCAATCGAAAGCGGTTTCAATAGCGGCTCCCTGATGCGCGCAATTTATATACAGTCACCTATACTTACCCGACGATATAATTGCGAGAAAAAGTATTGAAATATATATATTTTTTATCCTCCCATCTCGTAGGCTATTTATTCCCTATAGGGTTTCCCTAGTACACTTTCCTTTACGAACACGGAACTGGGATGAGGCGGATTGCGGAAGAGGGGGTGGGGTGGGGGGTGATCACGATGTCAGCTTAACATCGTGATGTCTGTCAGCCATCGACGATGGACGATGGCTAAGGTCAACTAGTTTTCTCCCTCACGTTACTTCACAAAGAGAGGAATAGCAGACTAAAGTACTACGTTTCTGCGATTTAGTACAATAATTAAATTTAGCTGGTATCACGTCTATACTTTTAAAGTGAAAATTAAATGAAAAGTGTCAATTGCACCATTAAATTTGGATCTACTCATGCTGCTTCATATTTCTTTTTTACAGCATTTTTACAGCATTGCGCATTATAACCAATCACACATTAATTGACGAACACGGTGACATGATATTGAGCACAAATGAGCAGTAAAAACCCAGTTGTGCATTCCGTTCATTCATTCATTCAAAAAATTATCACAACAATAAAACAAGGAATTTAAAAACATTTAAAATTATTTAAAATGAATTAAAACAGTTAAGAATAGAAAATGATTATACATAAAATACAGTGCAATCAGTTTGGACGTAGCTCAACAATAGTTAATGCAATTAATGCAAAACAATAGTAATTTTATGATTAAATTATCTTTATTTTCGATACCCCCAGAGATAGCAAACCTGCTTCTGGTGCCACCATCTGTTGAACTTACTGGGTCTGGTGCCACTGCTAACAAATGTTAGTCTGGAGCCCTGGAAGAGACACTTTCTATGAACTGAGCACTTTTTTCAATAACATTGTCTGATCATTTTTGTAGTGGATCAAACATATTTAATAGTTCTTACAGAAACATGGAATTTTGCCTATAATGTTTTAAAAATAATAATTTGAAGATCAGTGTACCTCATTCATGGAAAAATTTCAGGGACGTATAATTTATAAATCAAAATGACCAACCTTTTTTATATAACAATTATCTACTTTACACTGTTAAATCAGGGTTAATATTTATGTCCACATTTCTCTGCTTTTTTACAAGTTACTTAAAATTAACCATTTTTACTTTTATTTTAGAGTTGATTGAAGAAAACGAGGATAATGAAGAACTGAATGAAGTTGAGGAGAAAAATCATGTTAAAACTAGAGAAAAACCTTTGAGTTGCTCTCAAATCAGACAGAAAGATTTAAAGAAAAGAAGAGCCAATAAATATTTCACCTGCACTCAGTGTGGAAAGAGTTT
>NW_015625109.1:47150-47494 GCF_001515625.1 Sinocyclocheilus rhinocerous
TACACATGTGATCAATGCAGCAAAATATTTTTGAGGGCTTCAGTCCTGAAGAAACATCTGAGAGTTCATACAAAGGAGAAACCACATTCATGTTATTTGTGTGGAAAGAGTTTTTCACAGCCAATACATTTAAAAGTTCATCAGAAAATATATACTGGTGTGAGAGAGTACATGTGTTTGGAGTGTGAAAAGACTTTTACCTCTGTAAAGTGTTTAAAACAGCACCAGATGATTCACACTGGAGAAAAACCTTATAAGTGTTCACACTGTGACAAGAGATTCAGTCAGTCAGGATACCTGAAAACACATGAGAGGATCCACACTGGAGAGAAACCATACAAGTG
>NW_015625109.1:48766-50811 GCF_001515625.1 Sinocyclocheilus rhinocerous
CCCGGTGGAGCTGGTGGATCGACGGGTGACGGTGGAGGCGAGGGAGCTAGGAGCCGAAGTGGAGCCGCTGGGTCTACTGGGCCTTGGAGGCTGGAGGTGAAGGTGAGGCATTCTCCAGCCAATGGCGACGCTGGAGGATGGCAGACCCGCGGCGCTCGCACCGTAATGATGGTGGTCTGAGGACGAGCAGAGGGGCTGCCAGACGACAGCTGTGGAGGAGGCAGGAGCGGGTGGGAGGAGCAGGCATTTGTGAGCCTCCGGGCATTCAGAGCTAAACTCTGGATCGGGAGCCCCCTCTAGGCTGAACACGGGAACAGGATGACGCTCTGGAGGAGCGGACACTTGAGGGCGCTTTCTAGGAGCGGGCACTGGAGGGCGCTCTGGACTGGATTCGGGGACTGGAGCCCTCTCCTCTTCAGTGTGGCACATTCGCAGTGCCATACTCAGCTCACCCTCAGCCGCGGTGCAGGGGGCGGAGCTCCTGTCCGCGCTCACACCGTCCGCGGCTTTCTCCCTCGTGACGGGCATAGTCGCCGGCTCTCGCACCTGGTCTGACGGATTCAGCTCTACGTCCGGGGCGATCCTCTGCTCAGTCGCTCGTCTTTGCGCTGGCTCGCTGATCGCGGCGGGAAATGGCTCTCCGTCAACGGTGGGCTCGGGCTGATGCTCCGCATCGCAGGGAGATGGTGGGCTGGGCTCTGGGTCGGGAGTGGTACTTCTCGCCAGTATTCACTCCACAAAGGCGGTGAAATCCGCTCGAGGACCATCCTCGGACGACGGCGGTCTGCACGTGATGCTTAAACTGGCGTCGTAAAACGCACAGAGCGCATCGTCTGGGTAGCTGGTGGTGTATGCTAAGAGCCGGAACAGTCTCGTATGGTCCTCGAGTGATCTCTACCCCTGCTCCAGCAGGAGGAGGAGATATTCCGGGCGAAGGAGGGCATCCATGAGGGTGAACACAACGGAAACAAAAACACTGAGAGAAAACGGGAAACAAAAACAGAGGGTGGACACACGGAGCTGACTGTGTTGGTCGGGTCTTCTGTCACAATACGCTGTTGAGGAAGCACGCAGGAGGCACGAGGAAACGTAAACTGTCTTTAATCCAAGGAATACAGGGAAATCCACACAAAGGGCGCTGGAGCAAACACACGGACACAACGAGTAGACCAGACAAACACAGACTGAACAGACTGGGACCTTTAAACACAGGGCAATCAGGAGAACACAGGTGCATGAAATGAGTCAATTAACTGGGACACGGAACACAAGGGGAGGGAAAACCAGTCCAGGTGCATGACATATATATCTCTATTATCATAACAGTCTGAGTAATTCTGATTCTTGATCAGTAAACTTTGAAATGTCAGCTTTGTTGAACATATGTTGATTATGTATCTAGTCTGAAAGACTCATGAGCAGCAACTTTTTTATTTTGGGTATATCATTTGTGTCTCCATGCCGAAAATGGGGGGTGACCGCAAAGGGGTTAAAAAACACATGACAGTTCACACTGGAGAGAAGTGATTCACCTGCTAACAGTGTGGAAATAGCTTCAATGATAAAGGACACTTTGAAGGCCACATGAGAATGCACACTGGAGTAAAGCCTTACACCTGCAAATTGTGTGGAAAGAGCTTCACTGAGAAAAGAAACGTAAAACACCACATGAGCGTTCACACTGGAGAGAAGCCTTTCACCTGCAAACAGTGTGGAAAAAGCTTCTCTCAAAGAGGACATCTTAAAGTCCACATGAGAGTTCACGCTGGAGAGAAGCCTTTCACCTGCAAACAGTGTGGAAGGAGCTTCACAATAGCAATAAACCTCAGGTATCACATGAGAGTTCATACCGGAGAGAAGTCGTTCATATGTGATCAGTGTGAAAAGAGTTTCACACAATCAGCACATCTTAAGGACCACATGAACATCCACACTGGAGCGAAGCTGCATGCATGCGATCAATGCAACAAAACATTTTTGTGGGCTTCAGTCCTAAAGAGACACCTGAGAGTTCATATAAAGGAGAAACCACATTCATGTTATTT
>NW_015625110.1:0-283 GCF_001515625.1 Sinocyclocheilus rhinocerous
AAGGAAAACTTGAAATCGCATCATATGACCCCTTTAAGATAAAATGATGCGTCCCGTATCAAATCAATACGGGACGCAATTTGTCCCGTATTTTACAAAGGCCGACAAGCTGAATCAATATATAAGTATTTTACACTGTTTATAATGCTAATAGCAATTATAATTAAATTAATTTCATTAGAAGTTAGAGAAGCTCATCTTGGCGTCTTTGTTTCCATGGCGATGATGGAGTCTCCAGAACGCGCGCCGTTAAAGCACTTTCACGCGAGCGCAGCGTGCGCTA
>NW_015625110.1:306-549 GCF_001515625.1 Sinocyclocheilus rhinocerous
CTTTCACTCGAGCGCAGCGTGCGCTAAACCTGCGCGGTTTAAAACATATGGAGGACCAAACCTGCAGAAATTAAAAATAAATAAATACACAAATAAATAAATAAATGTGTGTATAAATAAATAAATACGCAAATAAATAAATAAATGTGTGTATAAATACACGTATTCTTGTTTAAATACTTATATAAATAATTAAAAGTGTGATGAAATATAGGCAAATAAATAAAATAAATTGGTGGCCAA
>NW_015625111.1:0-128 GCF_001515625.1 Sinocyclocheilus rhinocerous
ACCCGCATTTGGCGGGTTGGCGGGTGTTAATTTCAAACCCTGCACGTCGGTAATGACAAACGAATTGGGATCTCGCTTAGAGAGACCAATCCACTTCGAGTGTAAACTAAACGAGCCAATGCACATTG
>NW_015625111.1:206-681 GCF_001515625.1 Sinocyclocheilus rhinocerous
GAGTATAATTAGGCAGCAGGTGCAACGCATACTCAGGTTTTCGCTGAGGAGCCGAGCCGGTGACCCGGCCGCTCAGCGGTAGTACAGCAACCGTGGCGACGGGACGTGACATCTCCGTTCCCTCCTTCAGGGAACTGAGGGTTGCATATGTAACCGAGACGTTCCCTTTCAGTCGGTCACTCTCGACGTCACGAATTGGGATCCCTACCAAAACGCCATGGATGCTGCCCCTTCCAGTGTCCTGTGCGAGCCTCCTGCTCCCCCTTTTTTGGCGTAGGCCAGGGCTCGCAACAAGAAGGCCAATCACTGTTGTCGTAGCACTACCCACTCAGTGAGATTGGATAACACTGGGAAAACATACTCATCCACTTGGAAGAGGAATGTTGCGGAAGCCCCATCCTTCCCGAAGAAGGTTTCGGAAGCACTTACATATATGAACAACCGTTTAGGTGCATATGGAAGATTAGAGGTGATT
>NW_015625111.1:748-929 GCF_001515625.1 Sinocyclocheilus rhinocerous
GAAGTCTGCCGGGGAAACACGGGCTCTGAGGCTATACCGTGGACTTTACACATATGGAACCCAGCCCTCTACCTGTTCTCACTGATTCATCGAGTGAGGGCCTGGTGCCGGACGTTCCGCCATGTCTGGCTGCCGAGGTGATGGAGGAGCTCGACAGGGTCTACAGTATGGACACTCTGGA
>NW_015625112.1:0-483 GCF_001515625.1 Sinocyclocheilus rhinocerous
TGGCAAGCGATGCAAGGTGTAAGGTTTGCAATAGGGAAGATGAAGTAGTGCTACACCTTTTTTTTTTTAAATGTACAGAGTTACAATGTTTTATAAAAATTAAAACAAATGTCAAGCAAGTTGGGAGTAGAACTAAGATATATTAATGAAGAATGGGAAACAATGTTTTTATTTGGTTTTAAAGGTAATGTTCAGAATGAGTGTTTTTTAAATTTCATGTTAACCATTGCTAGGTTTGTAATTTGGAGCAGAAGAAACTTGGTCAAACAAAAGAAGACAAAAATACCTGTGTGCACTCTCTAAGATAAAGATGTGTTTTATTTTAAATGTTCTATTTGATTACTATAATATGAAAGATGAAAAAGATGTGTTTGTCAAAAATTTTGAGAAAGATAATCCATTTCTTGAAATGACATGCTTTAATTTTAATGTATTATTGCCAAAATGTGATTCAGTTTGTTCTTAAAATGTTTGTTATTATTG
>NW_015625112.1:557-904 GCF_001515625.1 Sinocyclocheilus rhinocerous
GAGCAAACAGGAAGTGTGTGGCTACAGTTGGGAGAGGGAGGCTCTCCCTTACCTTTGTTTGTTTGACTTTGTTTTTGTGTTCATTTAGTGTTTATTTCATAAGGGTTAGTCTTTTTCTTTTGGTTAAAGTTTTCCTCCCAGCAGCCTGGGCTGTTTGGGAGGAATTCATTTGGATTCTATTATTATTATTTTATATATTTTTTTCTTTTCCTTTTCTTTGTTTTTCTTTTGTGTTTTTTAACAATGGACGGATCTACGGTTACAGACCTGGAAATGGCGGACGGAAATCAGAGGGCGAATGACATCGGACTGCGAAGACGACAACGAGATGGAAACGAATCAGAGAA
>NW_015625113.1:0-295 GCF_001515625.1 Sinocyclocheilus rhinocerous
CCAATCAGACACACAATATATATTTTGTTAGCTATATTTAACAAACACTCTGTAACAGCCCTCAGTTAACAAGCCATATGAGGGCCTATGGACCCTTCCCCCGAAATGCGTCTTAACACCTCAGAAAGGCAGAATAGGCCTCTGATTCCATGGCAACCAATGCTGATATCACTGGTTTTATTGCCCAAAGGAATGCGAAACAGAGAAAATCACTACCTTTTTATAGCAAGAAGCATAAGGCACAGTAGAAATGGACTTTTCTACTAATTAATTAATAGGAAAACCTTTCTTTGAA
>NW_015625113.1:423-539 GCF_001515625.1 Sinocyclocheilus rhinocerous
TATGATGGAACCACTCGTTCCTGTCATCTTACCTATATGTAATCCTACCATGTTTAGTCTCTATGAATTCATCTTCTGATGATCTAAACGAGTGTATATTATATGTTGGTACATAG
>NW_015625114.1:0-144 GCF_001515625.1 Sinocyclocheilus rhinocerous
AAAATGCAATAAATCCATTGAATCGATATAAAAGTTATTTTATAAGTTTTAATATAACATTGAACTTGGTCAATACTAATGTTATATGCAGGCACTGGACTAAAAATACATTCAATCAGTCATCGCTCCCAAAATGAATTCAAC
>NW_015625114.1:643-841 GCF_001515625.1 Sinocyclocheilus rhinocerous
AGATGAGGAAAACTAGGATGCCGGGTGTATTCAAAGCGCCGCCATTACTGTCTAGAGTGTGTGGAATGGTGTGCTGTGATTGGTTGAGCGGATATATCGCATTCTGCAGAAAAAGGAGACAGGCATTTGTCGCGGTTTGGAAACAAAGGGGGGAAACATGACAGAATAACTCGGTGGATATCGCATTTTGCGTAAAAT
>NW_015625115.1:0-481 GCF_001515625.1 Sinocyclocheilus rhinocerous
AGGAAAAATAACTGACATCTTTTGACGCATTGCAGTCAGAAGGTTTTTCTAAGAATCTCTTTTTGCGTGCCTTTGAAGATTGTGGAATCACTGTTGAATCTGAACTAGATTGTGGAATCTGAACTTTCTGATTCCACTGATGAAAATGACGACTCGGAGCATGAGGGCTCAGAGAAATCGGTCTCAGCTTGCGGAACATTATCTTAGAATCACATACAGCACACAAAACAATTGAACATTAAAAACATTAAAAAGACAGATGCTATCATCATGTATTGTGAAGAAAGATGTTTGAGAATACAAACTAGATTATACATTTTTGAACATGGCAGCAGGTCACGAGTTTCTTACCCGATTTATCGTTATCACCATCCAAAATTTTGAAGGACACCTTAGATGTTCTCACAAGCTCATCAAAAATATCAGCATCAACATTAACTCCTGCAGAGTCTTTAAGAACCACATTGGCTCTATGCGGCAA
>NW_015625116.1:0-486 GCF_001515625.1 Sinocyclocheilus rhinocerous
TTCTTGCCCAGGCCCTTGTCATTTCTAGGCTGGACTATTGCAATGGTCTTCTAGCTGGACTTCCATCATGCACAATCAAACCTCGACAAATGATTCAGAATGCAGTGGCACGACTGGTCTTCCATGAGCCCAAAAGAGCCCATGTCACACCTCTCTTTATCTCCCTGCACTGGCTACCGGTTGCAGCTCGCATCAAGTTCAAGACATTGATGTTTGCATTCAGAACAGCCACAGGCTCAGCACCCTCCTACTTCCTCCTCACTCTTACGAATCTACATCCCCTCCAGAAGCCTGAGATCGGTAAGTAAGCGATGCCTCGTAGTAATATCACAGAGAGGCATTTTCGTTCACCTTTACTGGCTGGTGAAATGATCTTCCCACAATTGCAGTAATTAACAGAACACCCAACGTTATCTGACAGAAAAACTCTAATTAACTAGAACACGTTATCTGACAGCAACACTAATTTAATCCCATACCCAACCC
>NW_015625117.1:0-1295 GCF_001515625.1 Sinocyclocheilus rhinocerous
AGCATTGCTATACTTTGTGTTCACTCAGGTTGCCTTTGTTTTATGACAGGTTTTAATTTCTGAATTAATTTAGTATGTTCACAAAAACAGAAGAAATCGGGATGGGGGTGTGTTTATCTGAAAGTGCAAAAGACAAGAAACAGTAAACTAAACAAGGCAAAGAACTTAAATGGCTATTATAAAAGATTTTATGTCCAACCAAGAATATAAAAAGGAGGTGCAGTGTTATTTTGAGAAATTCATCAAATTGAGATGAAGCAAAGGAAATGCACAATTCTGTGGTGGTGCTTTTGCCCAGTGAAGAAAAGGAAAAACAACAAACATGGTTCAATGGAAAGATATTGTTTTGTAATGGGTTTATAGATGATGTTGAGAAATGGTTGAGTACTGAAAGTCAAGTTTCATGTTCTGGTGTTGATGAAAATGTATATCAAAATTAGGAAATCACGATTTGAGCATGCATGATTTCTAAATCGCTTTATAGCACGATTTTCCACGGCTCTGACCTCCCCGCAGTATGCTATCTTTAAAGTGATGTGACATGTGGCCAAGTATGGTTACCCATACTCGGAATTAGCGCTCTGCATTTAACCCATCCTGTGCACATACACATCAGTGAATACACACACACCGTAAACACACACCCGGAGCAGTGGGCAGCCATTTATGCTGCGGCGTGGTATTGAAGGTGGAAGAGACCACTGTATGTTCACTCCCCCCACCTACAATCCCTGCCGGTACGAGACTCAAACTCGCAACCTTTGGGTTACAAGTCCGACTCTATAACCATTAGGTCACGACTTCCCGCGCCCATGTTAACGGATCAGAGCGTTCACACTGCACGTGGTTGCGGTCCGGCAGTGCGCTCCAGAAGCAATGCGTCTGCAGCAGTCATTCAGTGATCGTTTCCGCACAGAGTTTATTTCTGCTGTGCTGCACACGCTGAATTATAGTGGCAGCGAATTGTTCGCGGTAAAAATTAACATGGATTGACACGGAAATTTAGTAATTACACCATAAATGCATATAATTAAAGTCTACTGTTTCACAGTCAACACATTCCAAGCCTCTTTGGAATCTTCTGGAGTATTAATTTCTTCTAAGGAGATAAAGAAAGAGCTTCAAAAACTAACAGGCTCTGTGATCACACCGAATTTAACTTTGGAAGACCTGAATGAAGCTGAAGCAGCTATTGTTGCATTCAGTCAACGGCAACAGTTCAGAAAAGAAATTGTCATCTTCAACTGTTACAAAAATAAGAAGAGACAGCAAGTTGTAAAAATTGGATCCTATCT
>NW_015625118.1:0-199 GCF_001515625.1 Sinocyclocheilus rhinocerous
ACTGGATGGATTTTTATCATTATAGGGTGGTTGTGTAAACACACTGCCAACACTGTGGGAAGTCGTGGCCTAATGGTTAGAGAGTAGGACTCGCAACCCAAGGTTGCGGGTTCGAGTTTCATGCCGGCAGGGATTGTAGGTGGGGGGAGTGAATGTACAGCGCTCTCTCCCACCTTCAATACCACGACTGAGGTGCCCC
>NW_015625118.1:257-1867 GCF_001515625.1 Sinocyclocheilus rhinocerous
CCCCCAACTGCTCCCCGGGTGCCGCAGAAAGAAAAAAAAAATGGCTGCCAACTGCTCCGGGTGTGTGTTCACGGTGTGTGTGTGTTCACTGCTGTGTGTGTGCACTTTGGATGGGATAAATGCAGAGCACTAATTCTGAGTATGGGTCACCATACTTGGTCACTTTCACTTTTTTCACTTTCACATTTCAGTTCAAACAACTTGTAAAAGTGCATGTAGCATCCGATGACCCCTTTAAAAAAAAAAACATTTAGCTACTGTAGTATTGTTTTAATAAAGCATATTAGAATGACTTGTGGTGCAGGAGATGTGCTATAAAGAAGATGATGTAAAGTTCAAAAGGAGACACATATTTTCCGAGTGATTTGAACAGACAGTAATATTGAACATACAGACGTGCACACAAAGTCATGCCAGCACTTCCCAAACTCACACACACCCAATGAGTCACACCTTCAGTGAACTCTTAACTCTGTGTGTGTGTGTGTGTTGGAAATGAAATGTGATTTCTCTAAATAACAACTGTGATGTCAAATGTGACACAGAGGTTTGACTTAGAATCATCTTGCATCGTTTAATCTTGTGTTAAAGGGAGAGTTCATCCAAAAAATAAACTTTTGTCATCCTTTACTCACTCACAAGGTGTTCCAAACAGAAATAAACGAATAAATGAACTATTGATTTAGGTTGGGAGTTAAGGGGCACAGATACACTTACAAGAATCCAAACATGTTAAACCTGTGTGTGTATATGTGGGTGGAAAACAGAAGCTGAATGCTATGGAATCATGGGATGGAGTGTTTTTAGCTAATAAACTCTGTTCAGGTTGCATGAGATAGAAGTGGATGCGCGAATCTGCTCAAAGATCTTCAAATAAACATGCAGAATTATGACATTAAAAAAGACTGTCATAACACATACATAAGTAAAAGTTTCATATACCTAAGCTCCAATTTCTAAATAAATAAAACAAAATAAAAATTCACTCACTCGTTCCTGCCCTGCGGTGTCCCAAATCAGAAACTTGTGAAGTTCATTTCCACAGGGGACAGTCTTAGTTAAAAAAGAAGCACTGAAAAACATATTATATTATCATGATAAACATATGATTTGATGATAATAATAATAATAATAATAAATTCAATTTTGATTAAAAAATATATATATAATATTCATTCATATATATTAAGACATTAATTTGTTTTTTAAATAGTATACATGTATATAAACTGTGTAATACAGTCTTCATTCAAGGAGGAAATTACATCACAGTGACCATGACTAAAATATGAAGAAAAAAAAGTTTAAGTGCAAATTGTGCAAAGCTAAAAATATTCTTTTGTCCAAGTGTAATGAGTAACCTAACCGAGAGAAATCAGCATGTGCTGATGTAAACAAAACTGAGAGGAAACAACTGAACTGACTCTGAATCAGCTGTTTAAAACTGTTGGTTTGATTCATGAAGGTATATTTAGACACACATTCTTCCTCCTCTAGATGAGTTGACGGATGTGATTTCTTCACCTCACCAGATGCACCTACCCTATCGTTGGACTGATGTTGTGGTCAAAGTGATCTTGAACGAATCGACACACGATACTTGATTTCCC
>NW_015625119.1:0-979 GCF_001515625.1 Sinocyclocheilus rhinocerous
CAGGTGGCGACAAGTCACTGATTTGATCACTGAATCATTCATTCATTTGATTCATTCCAACGGCTGACTCATTCAGGAATGAAGCAAGTGACAGTATTTATGAATGGGTAATTATTAATCACTGACTCACTAGATTCGTTTAAAAACGCAGTTCATTCATAAACGAGACACCGCTGTGTTTGAATGGAGATGCGCAGCGGCTGAGCTGTGACTTTGTTTGAAACTATTTTCGATGACGAAATAGAGCAAAATCAGACAATAGTGTTATAGTCAGACAGTGTAAGTCACTTAATATTAACTTCTTGTTTATTGAATTGTATTTGTATTAAATCAGTATCACATTTACAAACTCCCTTCAAAATCATTAAAAGCTGTCACTCATCTTAGTTCATCGCGATCTCACATTTATAATCAACGAAGCTCTCTACACTGTGCAATGAATCTCTTATTTACACCCTGTCTACACTTTTCTTATGAAAGGATTCGTGAGATATGTCTGTGATACATTACTCAACGCTGCAAAAACACGTAGAAACCTTTGAATCGCTCCCCTCAGCGATCACAATCACAAATATGATGAAGATCTGGTCAGTCGCACTGGTGCTCCTAAATATTTTTTCATAGTCGCACGTAGTAGTTTTCGTAGTAGAAATGGTCGCACTGTAGAGCCCCGTGTAGGTCAGAGATATATTGTACATGATACACACAATTTATTTGATCAGTATGTTTACTGTTTGTTATGATCTGATTGGAATTGCATTTTGTGATATAAACATGATGATTTTATATTTTTTAGAGCTCCATAACACCTTCAAATGCAGTTGCAAGCAAAAGAACACAGCCTTATGTAAGTGACTATACTGATGTTGCTGTTTTCTATATACAGTATATGCACGCTATTGTTCAAAGGTTTGGGGACAGGAACATTTTTGTATTTTTTTTTTTTTTGAAACAAGTTTCTTATGCTTACCAAGTCTGC
>NW_015625120.1:0-942 GCF_001515625.1 Sinocyclocheilus rhinocerous
TAATGTTCTTTTTAGCAACATCATATGACCCCTTTAACATTATTAGAGCTTACAGGACTAGACCACAGGATTTAGTGTTTGAGGATGAGGATCATGATGCTTCTGCCCATCTCGGAGGTTGAGGAGCACAGTGTGGAAGCTGGAGGAGCTGAACACGCAGCGCCAGCTGAAGCTTGGGCTCTGATCCCTTTTTTTTTCTTTCCTTGATACCAATACAGATTTATCACCCATGTGCGCAAGATATACAGCAGGTGGCGGTAATACTCATAAGGAGTGAACGGCCATTGAACAAAAATAAGAAGAAGAAGAAGAAGAAGAAGAAGAAGAAGAAGAAGAAGAAGAAGAAGAAGAAGAAGAAGAAGAAGAAGAAGAAGAAGAAGAAGAAGAAGAAGAAGAAGAAGAAGAAGAAGAAGAAGAAGAAGAAGAAGAAGAAGAGCGAGCTCCGCAGCAGACTTCTACCCGACATTCAAAGTGGCATTAAGTCACTTTATTTAATGTAATGATTAATGATATATTTGAAAGAGTTAAACCAAGCATTGGGAAGGCATTATATGCAGATGATGGTGCAGTATGGAGAAGAGGTAGGAATTTAGGAAATGTAGTTAAAGGAATACAAGAATCAATAAATGAAGTTGAAAGGTGGTCAGTAGATTGGGGATTGAAGTTTTCAGTATCAAAGACTCAATATATGGTTTTTACAAAGAAAAAGAAAAAGGAACAAATTACTCTGAAATTATATGAACAATTGTTAGAAAGAGTGACAGAGTTCAAATATCTTGGATTAATCTTTGATGAAAAATTAACTTGGAAGAGACATATTAAGAAAATTGAAAACAAATGCAAAGGAGTAATAAATTGCATAACTTAAATAGCTAAGTATGAATGGGGAGCAAGGAGAAGTGCACTGTTACATGTATATCAAGCCTTAATACGGTCTAGTAT
>NW_015625121.1:0-272 GCF_001515625.1 Sinocyclocheilus rhinocerous
CACGGGGTGAAGGTTTGGCAGCAGGCCAGTGTAACTTGGACCCGGTGAGTGCCGCGTTGCCATGCCCACCTTCGGGACTCGGCCATGGAGCCAGTGCTGAAGCGGTCTCCCAGGAGCCTCTGAAATTTTTTCAGTGGGACCGCCATCCTGCTCTTGAATGTATTCAAGCAGTTCAACACCGACTGAGCACGTTCCTGCGTGAGGTGTGCCGTCTGTTCGACCGAGCCCAACTCCATACCGAGAAAAGAGATCCTCTGCGTCGGGGAGAGTTT
>NW_015625121.1:711-811 GCF_001515625.1 Sinocyclocheilus rhinocerous
TCCAAGATTGGTCGTAACCCACCGCCTTTCTTGGGTACAATGAAGTAGAGGCTGTAACCCCATCTTCATATCGGCTGGAGGGACCGGCTCTATCGCATCC
>NW_015625122.1:0-308 GCF_001515625.1 Sinocyclocheilus rhinocerous
CGTCGAATCCGCCGGCTGCGCCGTTCTCAAGCCCACCCGCCTCTGTTCATTCAAGCCGGCGGCTCACTCTAGGCCTCCGGCCTCCGCTCACTCAAGGCCGCGGTGTGTGACGCTGTTTCGTTGTGAAAGCGAAACTACTTTGTTTGGCCTTCCAAAAGAGGACACGACTAGAAATCAGTGGTTAAGTTGTTCCAGTACAGTTCAACCCAAATAATCAGATGTGTGCAGCGCATTTTATGGAGGACTGTTTCCTGATCCTGGAAGAGTAGACTACAATGCCGGCTGTTCTGAATCACAGACTGTAAGTA
>NW_015625122.1:409-510 GCF_001515625.1 Sinocyclocheilus rhinocerous
GCTTGTTGTTTGTCATTTATCCGATCACAAATGCAGACATGGATGGTTTTATGCGCGGTGCGATGCAACGCAACGCGTAAAAAGATAGTATAAGTCATTAT
>NW_015625123.1:0-251 GCF_001515625.1 Sinocyclocheilus rhinocerous
GCTTCAGTTCTGAAGCCCACAAAAATGTTTTGCTGCACTGATCACGTGTATGGTTTCTCTCCCGTATGAATATTAATGTGTCTCTTAAGGTGTGATGATCATGAGAAACTCTTCCCGCACTGATCACAAGTGTATGGTTTCTCTCCAGTATGAATATTAATGTGTCTCTTAAGGTTTGATGATTGTGTGAAAATCTTCCCGCACTGATCACAAGTGTATGGTTTCTCTCCAGTGTGAACTCTCATGTGAGC
>NW_015625123.1:351-605 GCF_001515625.1 Sinocyclocheilus rhinocerous
ATTTATTGGCTCTTTTTTTATTTAAATCTTTCTGTTTGGGTTTTTCTCCACTTTTGACATGATTTTTCTCCTCAACTTCACTCAATTCTTCTTTCTCCTCATTATCTTCAATAAACTCTGCAACAAAATAAAAACAGTAAATCTTCATTAACTTGTTAAAAAATGAACCCTGATATAACAGTGGAAAGTAGACAATTGCATTACAAACATTTGATCATTTTGATGTAATTTTATAAATTATACGTCCCTGAAAC
>NW_015625124.1:0-514 GCF_001515625.1 Sinocyclocheilus rhinocerous
CTTATCCTATCTTACAAAATCGTATCTTATCTCTAGTTAGGAAATTAAGTCTAGTTAGTTAAATTGCATTATCAAGCTCGACAATCCACTCTCAGGTCTGTTACCAAGCAACCAACACTGCGCGAGATGCTGATGAGGTAAACAAAATAATAGAAGCTACTTCACTTTGAAAATCGCCTTTTGCAAAAAACCGTAAGGCATTACACCGTGTCTACACTGGACGCGTGCGGCGCAGTGCGGCGCGACAAAATACTATAGAACTCACTATAGCCAGTGATGCTGTCTATACTGGATGCAGCACGGCGCGGCACGACACGACAAATCCCCGACAGTATACTGCTGCCGCGTTCTATTTATGACGTGCTGACACAAATTGCAGTTTACTGGGATTTGTCATGACGTCACGCCGCAGCCAGTGTAGACAGCATCACTGATTATAATAAGTTCTATGGTATTTTGTCGCGCCGCACCGCTCGCGTCCAGTGTAGACACGGTGTAAGGCATTAGTCACTTG
>NW_015625125.1:0-227 GCF_001515625.1 Sinocyclocheilus rhinocerous
GTTGTTTTTATTTTCTTGTTTTTATTAATTCATAATAATTTATTCATTTACGCGTTTATAATCATTAGCCATTTATGTAATTTATTGTTAGATTTTTTTTTATCAAACAATACATTATCATTTACCATTTAAATCATTTTATTATTTGATAATTTATTCATTCATTTTGTTTTTTTATATTTTCTTATTATTTTCCTTGCTTATGTATTTTCATTGTTTAATCTGAT
>NW_015625125.1:303-653 GCF_001515625.1 Sinocyclocheilus rhinocerous
CTGAATGAATAAGAGATAAGAGGGAATGTTTATGGAAACTCAAGGTTTATGGGATGTTGTTGTGTTTGGTAAAACACTACTTGTTGGATTTGTGTTCGTCAGATGAAGTCTGAGCATTGAAAAATAAGCAACTAAGATTATTCAATAAACTTAGCTCCTTTTTATCATCACTTCGTCTCCTGCTTCTGCTCTTCTCTGGCTTTGCTCAGTCATCTTCTTGGTTGACAGTGTTAATATAGTTTAGACTTGATGTTAATATCGGCAACCCTGCTGACTATTTGTTCAGACTCCAGACAAAACAGATATTTTCTGACAGGATCTGTTATCCGGGACTGGATCTTAACTATCTG
>NW_015625125.1:1121-1317 GCF_001515625.1 Sinocyclocheilus rhinocerous
TATTCCAGCATTTATTGATGACTTACTGTGGGAGGAGCTTCACTGATGATGTGATTGCAGTGGGCGGAGCTTCACTGATGATGTGTTTGCAGTGGGCGGAGCTTCACTGATGATGTGTTTGTATATCAGTTTTTAATATATCTATTACTGTGTCCAGATGTAAAATTTTAGTGTCTGCATCAAATTAAATTTGCAA
>NW_015625126.1:0-649 GCF_001515625.1 Sinocyclocheilus rhinocerous
ATCAATGAGATTAACTACAGGGTCTCTGCGCTGAACGAAAGCTTCGTCTGAGAAATCAGTGAGGGGTGCATCCTCGTCCATTGCAGATGATGGTTTATAATATTTGTTTGTGAAGAGTGATCAGTACAGTCAAAATTTATATTTTTAATAAAGGGGACTCAAAGTTCAATTCAGTCAGTCCTTGTTCGGGCGCCAATCTGTAACACCTCGTTTCTTTAAAGCTGTTACTCTGAGGGGTTCAACAGATTTTTAACCATACTCACAGCTGAGCAGAAACTCAAAGAGTTCTCAACCAAGGACTTTCAAAGAGCAAGCAGGTAGCATGAGTTCAACCAAATCAACCAAATCTACCAAACGAACTGACTTACTCTATGGTGATCGGGCTTATATGTCCGGGCAATAGCGGTAATAGCGGTAACCTCCAGGCAATAGCGCCCTCAAGCCGCTCCTAGTGGTACTACATATGACCCAAATACATCACACTATGAAATCAACAAGAAAAGTGGAGCTAAACTACAATAATAAAACCAAATAACGTTTTGTCCGTTACAGTTATAATAGATAAATGAAATGTGAACTGTTTTTATTTATTTTTTATTTTTTACATGATTCACGATTTCTAGTATTTGTACAGGCTATACATTTGTAT
>NW_015625126.1:3870-6618 GCF_001515625.1 Sinocyclocheilus rhinocerous
GGGTGCACCCAGGGTCCGTGCAGAGAAACACACGGAGTAGAGGTGGTGGGAGAATTAGCAGCGTGCTGTATACTTACCTCGGACTTGTGAGCGTCAGCCTGGGATGTTTCCAGCGCGGCTCTCCACTCTCTCAGCTGGGTCTGCCTCTCCACCAGGTCGCGGATCTGCTTCTCCACGGCCTCCAGCTTGAGCTGCATTCGGTGTCCTCACCTGCACTCAAAGGTAGACACACATCCGCCATTAAAGCATGTAACAGTGAGTAAAACAATGGTAATGTTTGTGAATAGAGTATTAGTAATGTAAGCGAGATTAGCGGCAACCACGCTGGCGATGCTAACGGGCTATATGCTAATAGCGGACTCGGGAAATCAAAATAGAACTAGTGATAACAAGGCGCTCTGATTGTTTTTGTTGTAGAATACGATAGGGGATATATTCACACGTTATAGAAACTAAAATGATGGTGTATAAAATTGATTTTAAGATAAAAAATAGACGATAAAGAATTAACTTGACGGAGCTCAAACTCAAAACAAATGGCAGCAACAAACAGGAAGTGTTTGACATGAAAATAATATAAAATTATTATCAACAAAATAAAATCATTATCAACAAAATTCATGCAATGCAGAGGAGAAACAGAAGCTGCATCTGAAGTGGCATTAGATGCATACACTGTTGAATGCAAGGCATGAATGCTCTAACCTGCAGTTACAAATGCATAAATAATGTTTAAATCTTAAAACGTTGAATACTGATATTTGAAATGATTTAAAAAATATATATAAAAAGGTACTTTAAAATGTGAAATTAAAACTGCCAGTAGGTGGCAGCAAGTCACTGTTAAGTGATTGAACCGACTCATTCAAACAGTTGATTCATTCAGGAACGAAACAGTCATGTTTTTCAGAGACGCAAAAGAGTGCTGTGGCTTTGTTTGGAACCATTTTTGTTGGCGAAATACACTGAACAAAATTATAAGCGCAACACTTTTGTTTTTGCCCCCATTTTTCATGAGCTGAACTCAAAGATCTAAGACTTTTTCTATGTACACAAAAGGCCTATGTCTCTCAAATATTGTTCACAAATCTGTCTAAATCTGTGTTAGTGAGCACTTCTCCTTTGCCAAGACAATCCATCCACCTCACAGGTGTGGCACATCAAGATGCTGATTAGACAGCATGATAATTGCACAGGTGTGCCTTAGGCTGGCCACAAGAAAAGGCCACTCTAAAATGTGCAGTTTTACTGTCTTGGGGGGTCCGGGGGGGTCCGAAAACCAGTCAGTATCAGGTGTGACCACCATTTGCCTCACGCACTGCAACACATCTCCTTCGCATAGAGCTGATCAGGTTGTTGATTGTGGCCTGTGGAATGTTGGTCCACTCCTCTTCAATGGCTGTGCGAAGTTGCTGGATATTGGCAAGAACTGGAACACGCTGTCGTATACGCCGATCCAGAGCATCCCAAACATGCTCAATGGGTGACATGTCCAGTGAGTATGCTGGCCATGCAAGAACTGGGATGTTTTCAGCTTCAGGAATTGTGTACAGATCCTTGCAACATAGGGCCGTGCATTATCATGCTGCAACATGAGGTGATGGTCGTGGATGAATGGCACAACAATGGGCCTCAGGATCTCGTCACGGTATCTCTGTGCATTCAAAATGCCATCAATAAAATGCACCTGTGTTCGTTGTCCATAACATACGCCTGCCCATACCATAACCCCACCACCACCATGGGCCACTATATCCACAACGTTGACATCAGCAAACCGCTCACCCACACGACGCCATACACGCTGTCTGCCATCTGCCCTGTACAGTGAAAACCGGGATTCATCCGTGAAGAGAACACCTCTCCAAAGTGCCAGACGCCATCGAATGTGAGCATTTGCCCACTCAAGTCGGTTACGACGACGAACTGCAGTCAGGTCGAGACCCCGATGAGGACGACGAGCATGCAGATGAGCTTCCCTGAGACGGTTTCTGACAGTTTGTGCAGAAATTCTTTGGTTATGCAAACCGATTGTTGCAGCAGCTGTCCGGGTGGCTGGTCTCAGACGATCTTGGAGGTGAAGATGCTGGATGTGGAGGTCCTGGGCTGGTGTGGTTACACGTGGTCTGCGGTTGTGAGGCCGGTTGGATGTACTGCCAAATTCTCTGAAACGCCTTTGGAGACGGCTTATGGTAGAGAAATGAACATTCAATTCACGGGCAACAGCTCTGGTGGACATTCCTGCAGTCAGCATGCCAATTGCACGCTCCCTCAAAACTTGCGACATCTGTGGCATTGTGCTGTGTGATAAAACTGCACATTTTAGAGTGGCCTTTTATTGTGTGCAGAGCAAAAAATAGGCAATGTGGTGTCTAAAACGTAATTCTCTTAATATTAACTTCTTGATTATTGAACTGTTGTATAAAATCAATATCACATTTGTGATTTTTGCAAAAAAAATTGCACTCTTTATGTGATATTAATCAACTATATGAAATGATATAAATATATACATTTTCTGCCCCCATATCTTGACTTTTGAGCATTCTAAATGCATTTTATTATACTGAATCATGCAGTGAAATAACACACTCTAAATGAGCATTCATTCTAGCGAGTGTTTAAGCACTCATAACTCCTCTTATAATCAATGAAGCTGTCCATACACGGTATGATAAATGAATCTCTAACTTACATCGTATGTACATCTGCACTTTGTTGCTTATGATGAGGGAATTCGCGAGTTTC
>NW_015625126.1:6670-10795 GCF_001515625.1 Sinocyclocheilus rhinocerous
CAGTCTGTATACAGATCAGATGGCCACTGCAGTCGCCCGGATCCAGTACATATTCAGACCAGATGGTGGATCAGCACCTAGAGAGGACCTCTACAGCCCTGAAAGTCAGCAGAGACCAGGACAACTAGACGAGCTCCAGAGACAGATCCCCAGTGAAGACCTTGTCTCCTAGACGGCCACCGGGACAATACCACAGGAACCAGATGAGTCCTCTGCACAATGTGACATTGCTGCAGCCTGGAATTGAACTGCTGGTTTTGTCTGGTCAGAGGAGAACTGGCCCCCCGACTGAGCTTGGTTTCTCCCAAGGTTTTTTCTCCATTCTGTCACCGATGGAGTTTTGGTTCCTTGCCGCTGTCGCCTCTGGCTTGCTTAGTTGGGGACACTTAATTTCCAGCGATATCGTCGACTTGATTGCACAGATACTATTTAAACTGAACTGAGCTGGATGATGACATCACTGAATTCAATGATGAACTGTCTTTAACTGGAAAATTAGTGTTTACTATTGTCATTTTGCATTATTGACACACTATTTTCCTAATTAATGCTGTTCAGTTGCTTTGACACAATCTGTATTGTTAAAAGCGCTATATAAATAAAGGTGACTTGACTTGACTTGACTTTTGATTGCTGTTTTACAACTAGATAAACATAGCATCCAGCAGCAAGGATGACAGGGCCTTGCTAACCAGAAAACCCTTGGTTAGGGTTAGTATTGCATTTACATGTATGCCTTTAGCAGACACTTTTATCCAAAGCGACTTACAAAAGAGAAACAAAAGCACAGCATATATAATATAATATAATATGGCAGGTTTATTTGACAGCTACATGAGGAAGCATGTTTTAAAATGAGTTTTGGCAGTGGATTTGTCATGTTTCTCCTCCACCGACCGCTGCACCCGCCTCATCTGTGCTGCAGATCAACTCAACATTCATCCAAAGGATGAACAAAAAAACCTTTCTGTGAATCTTTGCACCAAAGCTTAATTCTGCAGTTTGAACAGTCTAAAAAACATTTAAATGTGCACTAAGCAATTTTTGCCAAACAATGTTGATATTTGAAAGCACCAAAACAAACACGCCCATACCCCAACAGGACCTCGCCCCTATTTTGAAATCTCTGCCCCACACGTACGTACGCAACCCTGGCAACAACGATCGCGGAAACAAGTGAAGATGACACACAAGCATATTCAAACAAAAGCCAACACGGATAAGTTGTGTGAAAGAAGCAAAATCATCGTTACTCTCCTATCAAGAAGAAACAACGCAACCTCGGCATCCGATTCGAGCCTTCCCGCTCCTTGAGTTCTCTCCACCGCTGGGAAGCTGCTCCGGTATTTACCGCTCCTTGAGTTTCTCTCCACTGCTGGAAAGCTGCTCCGATATTTACGCGGGTCCTACCTCTTGCCTGATCGTAACCCTTCTTTTTAATGTTTTGTTTCTCTGATATGTTCTGATATTTTCCTCTTTTTTTTATCTACCAATCTCTCTATCTATAGTCAATCTGCTAATATCCGTCCAGTGCACTCAAACGGAGCGCTCTCTTCTCTCTATCATTACAAGACACGCCCCCTTACTGCTGATTGGCTACAAGTGTGTTTTGGGACTCGGTCCGACACTGTGGTCAAAAGCGTTTTTCAAATATTGCTTAGTGCACCTTTATAGAAAAGCAGTCGTATTTCCTCTGCACTCTCAACAAAGCCTCTAATGAGTGACAATCACTAAAACATACCATAAATACTATGAATATGATAATCATTCAGTATTATGGTATTACTGAAAATTTACCAACTGTTCTAGGGATTGTCCATAAATATTAATGTCAGAGTATAGTAAAACCATACTCAATATGAAAACTGAGGTGAATGTTTTAAAGTATCAGAGAGTGATGAAGCGGTAGAGATGAGAGTGAACAAACAGGCTTTTATTTATTATGCACTCTCTTCTTAGGACAATATAACTTCATGAAACCACATAAATAATGGTAAATGCATAAGCGTAAGTTAATAACTGTTCTAAGCAATCGCACACTATAGGCCCTTAAAGTTGCACTTGCAGCAAAAGCCCTGAGACTGTCACATGCACATTCAGATCAAGTGTCTTGTGGGCAAATAAATTCTCCTCTGCTTGCCCCAAACTATCCTAGTGCACACCTGACAGTCTCAGGACTTATGAGTAAAATGTATGTTTTGCAAACATTTGTCAGACAGGTGCATATTATCTGTATGTATGCGCATGTTCCCATATTTTTACAGTCCCGTATAAATCTAAAATGGGGTCAGAATTGTAAAGTGCAGCAATATTATAACTCATTGGATAAGACCATTAAAGATATTAAAATACTCTGGAATACATTTATATATAGTTGCATTATTCTCACGGTTAATAAACATTTGTTTACTTAATGGTACTAGATGTGTGGCATACTGGAGTGTGAATTCTACAAGAGAAATGATGGTAGAAAAATAATGACAATAATAAAAAGGAATCTGTGATTTCACTGTAGTGAGCGACATGAACACAGTGATCCGCGTCCTCCATCATCACTGTGCCGCGCAGCTCGACTGCTTCACCGACTCAGCCTCAACCAGCTTCTTCTCGATCTCCACCTTCAACATAGAGTAAATGACTGAATATTTTTGCAAAAAGAGGCAATGCTGAAGCAGTACCCGCTATGAAATGCCACGCTGCATGTGATGTGTAAGCTTTCTGTACCTGGCAGTGGTAGTGTGCCCTGCTGCTCAGGTGTTTCTGCGGCTGAACGTCACTTTCGATGCCCACAGATTTCACGCGTGTGTGGGACGCCACCGCATCTGCCACCTCACACTCAACCCTGACAAACGGGAGCCAGTCGGTGGGAATCTCCTGATCTGACGCCAGCTCCAGCTTACACGCCAACGACTGAGGCTGCTCCAGAGCTACGGAGAAGACAGTCACAAAACCTGTGAGATTTACCCACACATGAATGACCAAATAAGACCCTTCCATTGCTCTGAGCCTCACCTGAGATGACCAGCACTGTGTGTTACTAGCAGCAGTAACAAACTATCAGTGAGACACCAAATATCAAGAGCAGATCCCACTAGAACCGACTGAAGGCGACGGTGTTTGTGAGTTCAGCAGTCAGTCTTTAGTGTTCCACAAAGAACACCATCGGTTTCCTCTATTATCCTCACAACACGACGTCTACATGACTTTTGCCTATAGTTCTGATCTACAGACCTTTTATGTGTGTTGTGTGTAATGGTGATGAGGTGAACCCCAGCCTATAATGCAGGTTCAGCAATCCAGTAAAAAACTAGATGGGTTCTAATACACTTCTCATAAGAAAAATGTAGAGAAATGCAATTTATCTGTAATATTGAGGGAAAATGAGGGAAGTCTAATTCATGTACACAAATCGGTTCTTCTAAACAGTTTTTCAGTGAACTAGTTCTGTTTAAATTTATATATTTGCTTATGTTTTTTCTATTAGTTTATCAGTAAGTGCAAGTATTGTAATTTGTCCCAGATCAGATAATTTTTCCTCTGATCAGCAGCAATTACTCAGCTCATAAAACATTAAGTCATTTTACAGTGAACTATATTAAATCCCATTTACATCTCTTGGCTGGTCTGTCAGGTTCATAAATGCATTTATTTATATACTAAACCCATGTATTAAACTTTCTGTGTGTTTATAAAACTGTCATAAAATGAACCAATAAACCAAAAAAATATTTATTAACATTTCTGCTGTTCAGCTATTAACTCTTTCCCCGCCATTGACAGAATTTTCAGGCTTTCGGTGTTCTGACTGTTATTCGGTAGGCTATTCCACATCTTCTGAAAGAGTACTGAACATCTGGATAAAAACAGTGAAGGAGAAGCAGAAACAAGCGATCGCATGTGTGAGCAGATGCATATGTAAAATAATGTGATCATCAAACATTAAAGGGGTCATATGATGCGATTTCATTTTTTCCTTTCTCTTTGGAGCATTACAAGCTCTTGGTGCATAAAGAAGATCTGTAAAGTTGCAAAGACTAAAGTCTCAAATCCAAAGAGAGATTATTTATAAAAGCTAAGAGTCAGCCACACTCCCCTAAAACGGCTCGTTCTAACACGCCCCCACAT
>NW_015625126.1:10858-15527 GCF_001515625.1 Sinocyclocheilus rhinocerous
TTTTCAGACCGATGAGCTTTGTAAAAATCGACGCGTTTCAGAAAGGCGGGGCATAGAGGAGAAACAATAATGTACAGTATGTGGAAAATAATGTGTTTTTTGAACCTTAAACCACATTTTATTACACCAAATACACCAAATAATGTTATTTTTAGCAACATCATATGACCCCTTTAAACAGCACATAAATCAAAACTAGCTAACGTTACAGAATGAACAGATCCAGGAAGTGGTTTAGGACATGCAAGCTATGGATGTGTTGAGGGAAGCGACCTATTCCATCTATGTTTTGATCATCATTCTGGATCTGATCCAGACACAGTCTTTTGACAATAACGCAATTTTCTCAGCTTTTAGTTCAAAAAGTTTTTATTTTATTTTATTTTTTTTTATGAAACATTCAAGTGTTAATAAAAAAAAGAATGCATGATGAGCAAATGCTCTGTTGTTTAATTTGATATGTTGCATGTTCAGATATTCATACAACAAAATATTCTGGGGGATGTTTTGTTTTTGTGAAAATGATCTAAAATGCTGGCAGAGGCTGGAAACTTTTTTAAAAACCCTGGTGGGGAAAGCGTTAAAGTTATTGTTTGCTCCATTAGTGAGCTCCTCGGATCAATCTAAACACTCTCAGTATATGAATTCACTATCAGTTTTCAGTTTGTCAGTCATTTCCAAAACAAGATGGTTCTGTTGTTAACCCAGCTCAACATGGTTCGGATACGTCCAAAAGCTTATCTAAGAGAATGTTACTGGTTTAATGAGTCGCTCAATACAATTTAGTCTGACTTTGTTACGGGGCTTAAATTCTTTTAAATTACAATTTAAGCAACCCAACTTTGATCTTCATTCGTCAAACATAAGTTGCTTCATTAAATTAAGTACATTCTTTTTTTAAAGTTAATCTGAAGTTGAAGATTATTTACTTAATTGGTATATTTTACTGTAACAATGGGCACTGTAAACAAATAATTATTACTATTTCCATCATTTCCTTCCTTAATGTCAAAACACCTTGGACTGTTATGATGTCTGCAATGCAGTGGAACACCAGTCATCTCATTCTATCTGTGGTCTTGACTCAAAAACTTGACCTCACTGAGATATAATTATAATGTTCTGTGTATATAATGTATATATTTTTCTTTAACCTATGATAATATATCCACCACTGATATTCAAATAGGGAGTTGTGTTGTGTTTTCTTACCCATGTTCTTGGGAGGAAGCCGCTCGATTCTCCACACGATGGCTCGATGCACGTTCTCATATTTGACCGTGCCGACAGACACGTGCATCACAGACTGAGACTCGGCCACATGCGCTGAGCCCAGACACGTGTTTCTGTTCATGCGAGCCTTCAGAGACTTCTGCCGCAGCAGCGACATGCTGTTGGGCACTTTGACCCAGTCGCCCGGGAACGGCACCTGAAGCACAACGTTTTCACAGACAGTCTCTGTAGGCGATGGGAACCTGGACAAGACGTTGAGGAAGACCTGGAGCTCGACACAGGCGCCCTGCACAGTCACCAGGGCTTTAACAGAGAGCGGGGGCTCCTCGCAGTGGAGCAACACCGTCCTGTAGCGCACCAGCTCCACTCGACAAGCGTCCGGAGGACAGAACTTAATCAGCCGCTTGTCTACAAACTCTGCCTCTCTGACACACCGATGGAAATGGTAGTCTGCGATCTCCATCCAGACCTCCTCGTCCTCATCAGAGGCGTACGCAGGAGCTTGTCTGAGAAGCCCCAGGTCATTCAGAGCTAGGAAACACTCCACTGCCCCGTTCAAGAAGGCGAGACAGTGAATTTGTGTAACGGCCGTGCACTTGAGAACAGCGCCGTCCTTACTCTGCCGCATCCAGACGTGGTCAGATATCTGCAAGGACAGCTCCTGCTCTTCATAGTGTTTGTGCTGCTGGTGTGGCACTGGTAACCGCAGGAGCTCTTCTTCTATGGACACCAGCAAGTCCTCCAAGTCTCCATATTCTGTGGTGCCAAACTTCAAGAGTTGCTCCACTTCTGGTTCATGGGTCACCTCATGTTTGGGGTGATAGCGCTTTCTCTCGACGTACAACACATGCTCGACCTTCAGCGTGGCGATCTTGCGCGGCTCGCCGTAACTCTCGACCTTCGGACCCGAGAGAGCGCAGTTAGCATGCAGCTGGAACTCTTTGAAGGGTTTCTCCAAGCCCTTCTCATAAAAGAGCAGCAGCAGCGCTCCGGGCAGCAGCTGCAGGTATATGGGACCCCACTGGCGCGAGGACATGCGGTTCTTCTTCTCTGGGATCCGAAGCATCAAGGACCAACCGTGTCTCCTCTGACTGAGGAACAATCCCTGTGGGACAAAGGCGGATGGAGTTCTCTTCATCGCTTGATCTTTCATAGCACCTAAGCCTGAAGGTCGCTTCTCCCTTTCCAGTTTCCCATCATCGCCTTCCTGCTGGTTCTCCTCTGTTCTCAGCTGTTCTAGTTTATGGCATATGTAGGAGTAGGAGTACTGAAGGTGGTCTTGGGGCGGCTCGTTGCCGTCCTTGGTACGGATGAAGAAACGGGGCAAACTGGGTCCAGAGTCTGAGTCAGACGATGAGGTCCAGGACACTCGTTTGTGCTCAGCTTCCCCCCAGAAGGGGTTAAAATGGCCTGGCTCTACATGGGATGCTTTGAGAGAAGAAGAGCCTTCAGGCAGTTTCATGGAGTCTCTCTGAGAGAAGCTGAACAGATTGCTGGAGAAGTCCGGCTGCTCCTGAGGAGCGTAATGTAAGGGAGACTGACCCGCTGGAGTCAAACCCACAGGAGTGTGCAGAGGAGTGTTTCTGGGCACACATGAACTCCCATTGAGGCTGAAATCCATGGAAGGGGATTCGATGGCAGAGGTGAAGCTCCATGATTCACTTCCCAGGGATGGCAGAACAAGTTTCAAACCATTGGGCCGAGGTATTGAGCCTGAGTTTGATGTAGAAGAGCACGGGGATTTCCGGGGTGAGGAGAAGGTCGTCCCTTCATCGTCAAATGTAACCCAGTTGGCTGGATGATTTGTGGAGTACATTGCTTTACTCATCTTGTGTGCACAATCGTCTGCAGAAATAGAAATAGACAGATAGACAAAATAGACAAATAAGATACTTACAAATCTGAACTAGTGTGAAACCAGTTGACTAGTCTGGTAATGTTGTCACACTGTTTCAACTATTTGTTTACTCCAGAGAGTTAACACACATACAGATCATGTGCAGACTCTGGATAGCACAGACACAAGGGATGCTTTGACTCTGCAGATAGAGTGCACACACATTATTATGGGATATATTACTTGGGGTCTCGTTTGGAAGGGCAGAAATATTGAAGACAGCAGCTGAACTTAATTAAGAAAGCGACAGTGTGAGTCTCTTTGAACGGCTCCAGAGCTTCCTAAATGTCTTGTACATGACAGATTATCCTCACAGTCCTCAGGGACAAATGAATAAACACAGGAAACACAACCCTCTACATTGCAAGCAAATCACTCGCACATGCGACTAAATCTTCACTCTGGACGACTAAATGATGTCTAATATTAGCCAATGGCTAATAAATTCTCAGATTTTACTCACCAGTGTGCGGGTTGGAGGCTAAGTATAAGTTTAGCACAGACATATTTTCACTCGCCGAACAAGAGTTTCACTCTCGCTTCAGAGTTTCACTCTCCGTCAAGCGATCTGTGATATTTTTCAGTTCATCTCAATGGATGCGCAGCGCACCTGTATTTGACGTACTGTAAACTCTAGTGTAACGGCACACGACTCGTCGTCACTTTGGTGAGAGCAGAGAGAGTGAGAGAGTCTTACATAACATGCAGAATTGACGTAAACGATATTCTTTGTTGTATTTTCCTGTCAAAATAACGGAGTTCCTTTGGAGTTCTTCAGCTTTTAAGATCTGCCGGGTTCTCTGGTAGTGGGCGGAACTAATGTGTAAATGGCAATCTCATTGGCTGGCGCTCACCTATTATCGTCCCTGTTATGATTTCAACAAATCAGTTCGAGCGAACGCACACAACCTGATTAATATTCATGAATCCAGCAGCTCGTTAAACCTTAGTGCGTTTTATACTGTTCTTATTAGCAGAATTCGTATCATCATTATTATTATTATTATTGTCTTGTCAGTATTATTGTTAGTTTTTTCCCATTTATTTTACAGAAACACTGAATGACCAAAAAAGCACCACCACCAGTCCTAAATTCAGTTAAAATGTCTATGCATTCATACATGGTTACCAAGTTTTAATTCTAATTACTAAACTTCTATTATTAAATAATACTTGATTATCATATTATAATGCTTGACTGCTTGACTGATTTTTTGCATGTTTGTCACACTTTAATGTTTCAGATCATCAAACAAATTTAAATATTAGTCAAAGATAACACAAGTAAACACAACATGCAGTTTTTAAAATTTCTATCAGTGTGAACTGACCACCACACAGAATATTAAGAATATCAAAAACTTTAGGATAGGGGTGCTCCGATCAGGATTTTTGAGGCCGATCACCGATCACAGAAAGCAGTATCTGCCGATACCGATCACCGATACCGATCTTTTTAAAGCCTTCTTTTTATCATTTATACCTATTTATATTGATACTCCAATCAGGATTTTTAGACATTTATTCAGGGCCTGAATT
>NW_015625126.1:16164-22259 GCF_001515625.1 Sinocyclocheilus rhinocerous
TTATCTAAAAGTGCTCTTTTCCTTTAAACCTAGCCAAAAAGCCTTATGTGTTGACTCTGTAGGTATGACACAGTACGACTTTAATAATATGCATTTATGGTGTAATTACTACATTTTCGTGTCAATCCATGTTCATATTTACTGCAAACAATGCGCTGTTACTTTAATTCAGTGCTTGTAGCACAGCAATAGACTCGATCTCTGGAAACCATCTCTGCACTGCTGCAGACGCACCGCTCCTGAACGCACTGCCGGACCGCAACCGTGTGCACGCTTTAATCTGTTAACATGAGCGCCGAAAAAAATACTCACCACATTCGCACTGCAAACGGAGTAATGTGAACCTGGCGTTATGCATGAGCTCAGTCTCCAGGAGAGCGCGCGAGCACTGAATGATCAAACACTGGCAAGAATTAAAAAGTAATGCAATTTATAAACTTTAGTGACGATGTGACACTGCCTCGATTGTGCAAGTGACAATTCCTGTGTCAACTGTGCAGCGTGCAGCTCGCTTATAGACAGACGCAATGTGGTGATTTGAAGCCATTTTCATATTTTGAGAGAGAAAGAGAGAGCGCGCGCAGTGATTCACGATGTTTGTAAAATTAGGTCTCACACAAGGTTTTCAAATTACTTTAGAAGTTATTTAATGAAGAAATATGAAGGCGAGTACCTCACCTTCAGCATTATAATGATTTCACCCGCGCCGGACAGAGACTGAGACAGTCCCGCTGCATGTCGTGCCAAACCTCACGGCAGCGTCATCAGCTTGAGATCGTTCTTTTGAGATCGGCCTTTTTAGAATAATTATCATTATTGATAAAATCCCAGAAAATATCGAGATATTATTTTTTGTCAATATTGCACACCCCTATACTGAATACATATTATTATTGAATACATAAACACAGTAACTGCAGTTACTTTTAAATGGTTTATTACATCATATCTAAAAAAAAAAAACCACTCTGAAACGTCCTGTAAAATCCATGCTTACAAAGTTTCTGCAGGATTCTCTTTATTCATAAACATTCTCAGGGTTGGAATCGGGCTCTAACTGGAATGGCAAATTGACGCCATTGTTAATATTCACAGCTGAACAGATGAAACTCCTGGTTATGGTAAGGGGCGTGTCATTTCTGGAACATGCTCTAAGCGGTTAACCAATCAGAGCACATTTCGTGTTTCGGAAGGAGGGGCTTCATTGAAACAGGAAGTAAACCGAGTGTTTGAGACAGACTGGGAAGAGAAGTGCTGCAATAATGTAATGCGTTTTTGGAACAATCAAGCATGAAAACCTATTCTAGCACATCCCAAAAACCAAATCAAGACATCGTAAAAGGGCATAATAGGACCCCTTTCACATCACACACTGACACACATCGAGCTCAATGCTCGTGTACGGTAGTAAGACGGAGTGTACTACAATGAGGTACTTCAACCAAACATTTCCCCTACATAGCTGAAGTCAATGGGCCAAACGCAAGTCAACACATTAGGTGTCTTTAAGCAGTTTTTATGAATGGGAAATGGTAAATGTTTCCATGTAGTAAAAAATGGCTTCAATTAAGACGAAATGATTGTCTAAAATGTATGCACTAGATGGCAGAGCACATGTATAGTATATAATAACAGCATGTTATTGTGATATATTGTTCAAGTTACCAGTTAGTTAAGCTAGTAGGCTAAGCTGTTAGCTTGCTAACTGAAAACACAACAAAGAGAAATGTTCAATTTGTTAAAGTTTACAGGCTGACTCTACGCATCAGTCCGTTTGAAGAGGTTTCTGAGGGTTAATCCAGACAGCAAGGTTAACTTACCGTCACATAAACCCTGAGCTCACGGTGATTAACCCAAACACCGCTTCATCATGGTCATCGGGTCCAGAAACGCGGTCTGGAGTTAGCGGCGTTGTAATAGTGGTAACTGTTACGTCTTTGTTTTTCTTTCCTGTCTCTCGGGGAAAGTTCCACTACTACAGTTTGATCTCGTAAGGCTTCTTTCCATAATTGCTCTTATGTGTTTTGTAATTTGTGTTCATTATATTTTGTATTTGTTTTCGATTGTTATATTGAATTTAGGTTGGTGCTCTCCAGCTAAAGCTAGGGGGGGTTATAGATGGACTCTTTAAATGTAAATATTATTTGAGTTGTCTGCTTTAAAGTCCAAATGCTGTATGAGTACGTCAGTGTTTGTCAGTCCTGGTCCTGGCCATGCAGCCTCCGGAGGTCACAAACTTCATCAAGAACGTCTCATTTTA
Source organism: Sinocyclocheilus rhinocerous (assembly GCF_001515625.1). Lineage (NCBI taxonomy): Eukaryota > Metazoa > Chordata > Actinopteri > Cypriniformes > Cyprinidae > Sinocyclocheilus > Sinocyclocheilus rhinocerous. The sequence goes on from NW_015625126.1 coordinate 18,425, forward strand.
GAAAGTCACCATTATATGATTGACTGTGATTCCTCATGAGGTCTAAACTATTGTTATTTCCTTCTTTGTTTGCAGTATAATGATTACTGTTCTGACGGAGGCAGCCATTATGACCTATGCGGCTGACAGATGAGACACCGCTCCTCATTTGAGTTCATGGATCTCTTCTAACCAGCTGATGATCAGAATCAGACGTGTTGAATAAGAGAGACATACAACATGTGCAGAGCGGACTGGACTGGAATAGACACCGAGTACAAGGACTGAACTCCTTCATCCGTCTCTATTCGTTTTCTTACACACTGGCAAACACACTATTCATTTTAGCAGCATAAAGTTGGTGGCCCTTCAGTGACACAAAAGCAGAGTTAACTCAGAGTTCATCCAGAAACACATTCATAGACCGCTGAATCCACCGTGCAAACAGATGCTAAGCAGAAGCACAACATATTTCTTTTTTCTGCATTTGTATAATGGTGAATTACATTCTTAGTGCACATCGCCACCTACAGGGCTGCTGTGCAATCACTCCAATCATCTTATCCATTTCTCCGTGAAATACTTCAGTGACGCAGAACTCGATGTTTTGATGATTGTGAACAAGAAGTATATGGTTTGTTTTTCTCCAGAGCAGGTTATGTTCAGAGAGTAAACTGCTATGACTGCTAACTCCTCAGCTCTGGTAATCCTGCCATCATCTAGTTCTGAGATGGTTTGACTAGCTGATGCCAGCAGTGGTTTAACCACATCAGCTTCACACCCTCACACCCACAGACACAGACACAGACACAGAAACAGACACACACACACACACACACACAGACACAGACACAGAACAATACATTATTCTTTATAGTAATTTACAGTATTTATAATTCAGCATTATATGGCATAAGAGACTCCATTTATATACTATATATATATATATATATAACAGGCCTGTGTGTGTATCTGTTCTGAAGTCTGCAACCCTAGCGTTACTCACAGATGTGCTGCAAAACAATTCAACATCACACACAACTGACAACTCGACAGACCGACTGAAAACAGTCACAGTTACACGGACAGAATAAAGTTCACTGTGAAAATAACTTACAAAGAACTCAATCATGAAGAAATAAATCCTTAAATAGATGCTGGCTGAGTTTTATCGCGCTACTGAAGATCTGAAACCATAGTCTTCCTCAAAGTCTCGTCTTTTCCTCTCAGTGAGTGTTAAATATGAGTTCGGACCCGCTGTCTCTTTGTTTGCAGCAACTTTATAAAGCAACGACACAAACCTGAAGTGTAAGTGTAAGTGTGTGTGAGATATTTAGTCACCTCATGGTTTCAGATGTGTAATCCGGCGCAGACGGTATTTTCTCAAGATGGCAGAAATAAGTGGAGCGGACGCGATTCCAGCCAAAACATCCCGAACGGGAAGCGGGTTCTGCCGACTACCTTAATATTCATGAGGCACGGGAGAGCACCAATCAACGCACAGCCGTGGGTTCCTCTGGAGATCAGCTGCTTCCTGTCACATGTCTGGTGTGGGAATGTTCGCCGTCACTGAGACAGACGTCCACATTATCGGCTCTTGTTCTTCTTTGAGTTTCCCTGCAAGAGTCCAGCAGAACAGATTTCCCTCAATGCCACATTCAAACATCACTTTGGAGATTTAGCAAAGTTTCATTATTACAAATGAGTCTTATAATCACAACAGTGTTTCTATTAGGGCTGGGTATTGACACAAATTTGTCACAAAAACGAGAGTGCATCCAGAACCATGGTTAAGTTCCAGGACGGGATCGGGGATTTAGTGACCAGACACAACCGTCTCTCTCCCATCACAAATCGACATATTCAATCCAGCCCCACATGACATGCTGAGATAGCCGAAAGATAGACATTTACTGTCTCCATTTATGACCATACAGAGAGCGTATGGAGGCTGCCCTCGCACTCTGAACTGTGTCAATCACGTTAGAGGGTAACCCGATGGCATTTAAATTCACACTCTCCCGGGCCAAGCCCAGAGAGCTATCGTGTGGGGTGTGGGATGAAATACCTCCTCATTCGCCTGAGAAAGAAGGTCTCTGCGCAACGGGAGAGGCCAGAGTTGGTCATAAAGAAGTGTAATTATCTCTGCTATCCACAGTTTCCCTGGCCAATACAGTGCAATCAGAATCCGTGAATGTCTGAACTCCCGTACTCTCTGTAGTGTTGGCCCAGCGAGGGAAAACAATGTGTTTGGCCACGGGTGGGCTAGAGCATCTACACCCAACGCTGCAGCTTCTCCCACCAGGGAAAAGAACAGAGGGCACTGCGTGTTTCCGCGTGATGCGAAGAGATCTGCGGCAGCCTGTCCGTATCTCTGCTGAACTGAATCACCAGCTGCGGGTGAAGTGTCCATTCTCCCTACAGGGGATTCCCTCTGGACAACAGATTCGCTCCCGTTCATTATTCCCGGCACATGTGTTGCCCGTAACGACAGAAACCGAGTGCTGAGCCACATAATCCTCCCCCGGCTTTTTATGTAAGCCACCACCGTATGAAATCCCTGAAGGAAATGAACAAAGCGGTTTAAAGCTAGGCACAGTGTTATTGCATTTGAGATGGAGACACACCCCACTAGGGCGGTTAAAAAAAAATGTTAATTTCGAATATTCGGCGAATTTAAAATAAAAATCCACATTCGAAAAATGTAAAAACATGGCATTCGAATTTTAGGTGTGCGTTAAAGGAGGCAGCTTTATCAGTGGCGCATGAGATACGATGACGATGTTAGTGTCGTTGCATTTTAATGTTTTTGTTAGCTTATCCAGCTGAAGCCACTGGATGCGGTGCTGCTGCGTTGTTAATTACAAATATTGCGGGAAAAGAGAACATCAACTGATGTTTGAATAAATGTGCATTAGTAATATTTGCTCGATGCGCCCTCTTGTGGCCTCAGGAGAGAAGCCAAAAGCTTTTCTTCACCCTAACTGAAATCATGCATTTTAAATTCGAATATAATTCGAGTTTTGATAATATTTAAGTAAAAAATTCGAATTTAGTTTTTTAGCCATTTTGACAGCCCTACACCCCACACCGTTCTGCCTTCGAACACTGGCCCCCGGCCCCCAGAAAGTGTCACATCCGTCGTCACCACCTTTCTTACAGTGACTGGACCTGACGCAGTACCCAGTGGTGTAGAGCCCTCACTGTGCGGCTGAGCCCTAGTTTCTACACTGACAAACAGCATCAGCAGCAGCAATATAGTGTGTTTCTGAGAAGAGTTAAAGGGATCATTCAGCCAGAATGTATCACTCTGTCATCATTGACTCATCCTCATGTTGTTCCAAACCTGTACGAGTTTCTTTCTTCTTCTGAACACAAGAGTGTGGGTAATCAAACAGCCGCTGGTCCCTATTGACTTCCACAGTAATTTTGTCAATGGCTACCAGCAACTGTTTGGTTACACACATTCTTCAAAATATCTTTTTCTGTGTTCAACAGAAGAAAGAAACTCATACAGGTTTGAAACAGCATGATGAGTAAATGAGGACAGAATGATGATTTTTGGCTGAACTCTAATAGTAATAATGCTCATCACTACAAAACACTGTTATGAAACGAACAAAGCCTTCTGGGTTCCATAATTCTCAATATCACCACATAACCGATTAATAACAAATTATACAACTACTGTAAGTATATCCAGCTTTACCTGCATACATACTAGGGCTGCACGATATATATCGAAATTATCAAAATATCGCAAATGTAAATATCGCAATATGCATATCGCAACGGCGTGCGATATCATTATTATTTTAATAATAGGCTACTTAAATCAAAACGTTGCAAAAGGTCA
>NW_015625126.1:22879-24043 GCF_001515625.1 Sinocyclocheilus rhinocerous
TATGGCGGGGTTTTTCCCCATCTCACTGCATCTCATGTTTTTAAATAAGAAATGTACTCCGTGTGATTGGTGTTCGGCCCTTTGTATTAAACTATGCATACATACATGATGCTGTTTTGTTTATAGTTGTTTAAGCAACTTAATTATAATTGGTGTATTAACATTATTTTAAATGTTTTTTTCACAGATAGTTGCGTTACCTGATGTTTGAATAAATGTGCATTAGTAATATTTGCTCGATGCGCCCTCTTGTGGCCTCAGGAGAGAAGCCAAAAGCTTTTCTTCACCCTAACTGAAATCATGCATTTTAAATTCGAATATAATTCGAGTTTTGATAATATTTAAGTAAAAAATTCGAATTTAGTTTTTTAGCCATTTTGACAGCCCTACACCCCACACCGTTCTGCCTTCGAACACTGGCCCCCGGCCCCCAGAAAGTGTCACATCCGTCGTCACCACCTTTCTTACAGTGACTGGACCTGACGCAGTACCCAGTGGTGTAGAGCCCTCACTGTGCGGCTGAGCCCTAGTTTCTACACTGACAAACAGCATCAGCAGCAGCAATATAGTGTGTTTCTGAGAAGAGTTAAAGGGATCATTCAGCCAGAATGTATCACTCTGTCATCATTGACTCATCCTCATGTTGTTCCAAACCTGTACGAGTTTCTTTCTTCTTCTGAACACAAGAGTGTGGGTAATCAAACAGCCGCTGGTCCCTATTGACTTCCACAGTAATTTTGTCAATGGCTACCAGCAACTGTTTGGTTACACACATTCTTCAAAATATATTTTTCTGTGTTCAACAGAAGAAAGAAACTCATACAGGTTTGAAACAGCATGATGAGTAAATGAGGACAGAATGATGATTTTTGGCTGAACTCTAATAGTAATAATGCTCATCACTACAAAACACTGTTATGAAACGAACAAAGCCTTCTGGGTTCCATAATTCTCAATATCACCACATAACCGATTAATAACAAATTATACAACTACTGTAAGTATATCCAGCTTTACCTGCATACATACTAGGGCTGCACGATATATATCGAAATTATCAAAATATCGCAAATGTAAATATCGCAATATGCATATCGCAACGGCGTGCGATATCATTATTATTTTAATAATAGGCTACTTAAATCAAAACGTTGCAAAAGGTCA
>NW_015625126.1:24417-25022 GCF_001515625.1 Sinocyclocheilus rhinocerous
ATTTAGAGTGTCTGTAATGAGCCGATTTCGTGTATGAATATTGAAGCCCTATGACTACGACTACCATCATTTGAACTGTCATAAAATTATTAAATTATCGCACATTATGGGATTTTTTTCATTATTGATCGTACATCGTACAGAGGTCAAAATTATCGTACAAATAAGATAATTATCGTACGTCCGGCAACACTGGCGCGCGCACAAGCCGCATCTCACACAGCGTATCTTCAGTTCTGCCGCACACCTGCAAAGCACACACAGAGAGACGTGTTTCAGACCGAGTTGATTCGTCTTTCGCATCTCCTCATGTTTGAACAGACACATACACACAGAATTATGTCAATAGTATCCGTCTCGACGATCATTCTCGTAAACGCAGTCGGTTATGTTTTAAATGAATGTAAACAGCTGAGAAAGAAATCGGATGTGTATCATTATACTGGATCCGTGCAGTCGGATTTAAAGGGACAGCAGCCTATAAATACGTGCTGCTGAATATGTCACTAATGTTAATCAAACAACAAAACAGCTATAACAAAGATTAATCTAAATTTAATTCATACAGTGAACACTATGCAGTGTTATTTTACACTTAATTATTA
>NW_015625126.1:25906-30751 GCF_001515625.1 Sinocyclocheilus rhinocerous
GTTTCAGACGGCGCGCGAACACCGAGTTGCTCTTTTGCATCTCCTCATGTTTGAACAGACACATACGCACAGAATTATGTCAATAGTACCCGTCTCAACGATCATTCTCGTAAACGCAGTCGGTTATGTTTTAAATGAATGTAAACAGCTGAGAAAGAAATCGGATGTGTATCATTATACTGGATCCGTGCAGTCGGATTTAAAGGGACAGCAGCCTATAAATACGTGCTGCTGAATATGTCACTAATGTTAATCAAACAACAAAACCGCTATAACAAAGATTAATCTAAATTTAATTCATACAGTGAACACTATGCAGTGTTATTTTACACTTAATTATTAAATTTCTGTATCTGAATACTACTGTTTATTTTATCTATGCTTGTAAATTGTGTATTTGTTCTTTTTTTCCCCCTTTTTCTTTCTTTTTTTTTACTGACTGTTCACTTGCCTTTAATCATGTTTGAACTTTCTCAGACTATAGTTTTTGCTGTGGTATATGAAGAAGTACTTAAGGTGTATGGAAAGCAAAGTCACAATGATATGAAATTAGTGTCATTCATTTTTTTGTTTGTATGTTCACATTGATGTTAAAATGACATTTTCTGATTTGTGACATTACTTTTTATGTACTGCTAAAACACTGCTGGTCACTTTCAGAAGTTGTAGTGATTCTTTCTTTTCCAAGAAAGAATGTGAAACAAATTGGTTATATAATTTTCATTTTTAAATATTTTAAAATATAAATGTAAATAGATTTTACACACTTTAAGCAATATCGTATAGCATATCGCATTTTTCTTCAATATCGCACAGCCCTAATACATACTGTATATTCACATAAAGTGATAGATATACTATACAGCTAATTCACACAGCAGCTGAACAGCTAAAAATGTTTAGCTAAAAGAGTTTATGTCCTGTAACATCTGCATTCGTTTCCATTCAACTGTCACACATTGCAGCTATCCCTCGTAAGATATCAATGAAGAAAGAGTTTTAAAATGAAGAAATCGAAGTCATATTTGAGAGCTAAAATGATCCCGGGACACTGCATGTGGATGCTAAGGACTGAAGCGCTGTGCTGATGTTGAGGTCTGACCTTGGAGGCGAGCTTGAGCGAGTCGATCTGGTCGCGCTGCTTGCTGAGCGTGTCGTTCATGCTGCACAGGTGATCGCTCATCATGCTCAGCTGGTCTTCATAGCTCCTCTTGGTGGTGCTGAGCTCGTCCTGAAGCACAGCAGAGCGTGTCAGCCAAACACAACACCACACACGGAGTCAGGAGAGCGCTGCTCTAGCCGTACCTGCAAGCGCGTGGTGTTCTGATGAGCCAGCTTCAGCTCCTCCGTCAGCGTCTCGCGGGACGTCTCTGCCATCGCCAGGCGTTTGGCCACAGCTCGACACTGGAAGAGCAGACACGGTGATCGCTTCTGTTCCCCTCAAATAAAGCAGCATGTGCTGAAGCGTCTGCGTCTCAATATATGAGAACGTGAACACAGGAACACACTTCATCTCCAGAGCTGCTCTGAGACTCACTTCAGCAGCTTCACAGTTTACTTTGAGAAAAACTACCGGCAGATACAGACTGAAACTGAAAGATCTTCACGACAACCTATTCAAATAAAAGCTGAAGGAATTATGACAGAAATATATTACTATCCTATTCTAAAATGTACTTCTCAAAGTAATAACAACAATATTAATATTGTAAAGGAATATCATACAACCAAGATATTTTTTCATCCATGTTGAAATGTATACACTTCTGCTGTGCTGCATCTTATGTGACCACAACTAAAAATGCAAAGTTTTGTAGTAAATTAAGTGATTACATTTTAAAAGATCAATGAAACTGCTAAAGTTGTTAACCATTTTTTATGATACATTTGTATTTAATTATAAAACAGAATCCAGGAAAAAATAAAATAGAAAACAGATTTCTTTGGGCCTTAAATCAAAAGGTATCTAACTCGGTGAACAGTTTACATTCATTCTCAAGGTCTTAACAAACTTGTGGAAAGCTTTTCCTTCCCCATCAATGGTAAATGAATATCATAATAAATATGGAAAAAAATGATCATAATGTTTGGCCATATGGCCGCAGCCCTACTGATAACCCACATCAGACTCTGTGACAATGGCTATTTTCCACTTAAAACTACTACTGTATGTTTATTGATCATTTCTGAGTATTGATTATTCTCATGTAGGGTTCGGTTAATTGTCTTTGATCGCTCAGTCATTTCCTCGAGTCTCTGCAGCACTGACATATGATCACAATATAAACACAACACATCTAGATCTGAATGCAGACGATCTCACATATCCAGAGGATCTCAGTTTTAATGGCTCCTGAGGTCTGCCGGCTGAAGTGTGCTGTGATGACTGACCTCAGCGTGGAAGTGGACGGCTTTACTGTCACACATCTGCAGCTGAGAGGTGAGCTCTGACACGCGGCTCATGTAATGATGCTTGATCAGATGTTCACGAGACTCCTGATCTGCAGCCTACGGCACACAAACACCTCATGATTCATATTCATACAGTATCACGGAGTGTGCAGATACAGTTAATGAACATGAATACATACGCTCTCGCTGCAGGGAGTGATGGTCAGCATCCCGATCTGACAATACAGACACATCAGAACACATTACAGACAGTAATATCTGATAACAGATTATATAACCCGTACTGCATACCCCAGTTTTAAACAAAGTTCAGGTTACATGAAGTTATAATCTACAGTAAAAAAACACCTGCCACAAAGTAGTAGTACACGTGAACTCTATGACACACACAGGAAATATGAATGATTTAAAATGAAAATGAGTTTTCTGGATTCTCCTGATTCAGGAGCTCATGTCTGTGATTGTGACACTCCTCAGAGCACAAACTCCACTAGAAAGGTGTTCACCCTTTGAACAACACGCCGTCTGCTGTGCTAAGCGTCGCTCCTGCAGAGGACTGTGTATGATTCTCCCGCTGATGCCGTGATCTGATCATGACCTGTCGTGAATCTCTGCCTTTGTTTATTTGAGGTATCGTCAACTTGTTACTTCATGGTTTTTGTACATGATTTGTTCGGTTTGGATTTAGAGGTTTGAATGGAAATGCACACAATCCACAATAATGAAAAAGCACATCAGTCATTTTCAAAATCGTTTCTTCTGATCTGAATATGGGTCTATGAACTTGTATTGTGCTTGGATTTATTGTAATGCTGAAATCGGTGTATTGGTGTTTAGTGCATATGAACTTGTATAAATGCCTGAATGAATATGTGAATATATTTAGTTTTGCTTGCTTTTGTTCATTAATGGTCAATGGTACTGAATGAAGAAAGAACAGGATTTTATGGGGATTATATAAAAGTTCTGATTAACTGTATTGAGTAGATTCCAGTTTAAACTATAAACGACTGAATAATTCATTGTAAACTGTCAACTGACGCTACCAGGCCACGCACCTCTTTAAAATACCAAACCATCAGGACACACAGGAGTGTTTGAGAGCATTCACTGACCCTCTGATCCACACATGAATGTGTGTGTGTGTCACTCACCACGCTGCTGTCCTGAAGGGGCTCTGGAGCGTCAGCACACTCGGGATCAGGGCCGTCTGCGGCGCTGTGTGTCTCTGCTGGACCTCCGTCGGTGATCTGAGCCTCCAGCTGAGCGATGCGCTGAGTCTCCTTCTGCAGACGCACCTGCCCCAGCTGAGCCTCCAGCAGCCAGTGCTCCTTCTCCTGCTCCAGACGAGAGATCTTCTCCTGACTCTGAGCCACCTGACGAGCACACACCATCAGCACACACACACACACACTCACTCACACACACACACGCACTCTCGCACGCTCACACACACACGCACTCTCGCACGCACACGCACTCTCGCACGTACACACACGCTCACACACACACACACACACTCACGCACACTCGCACTCCCGCGCACGCACTCCCGCACACGCGCACTCGCACACGCGCACTCTCACACTCTCACACGCACACTCACACACACCGACACCGTCAGCACATACACACACTCACTCACACACACACACACACACACGTACCTGCTGCATGAGTCCCTCTCTGCTCTCTGTAGAGCTCGTCAGGACGTGTCTGTTTGCTAAAGCTTCTCTGTACGGCACAGACTCGGAGCGCACCTGAACACACAACAACGCTCAGTCAAGTGAACAATACAACGACTCAATTTACTGCGTCTGAAGGACTGGACTGCACAGAGTAGGACTTGAAGTCTGAACTGCATGGGTTTAGAGTCCCGCTCTGATCTCTCTCTCCCCCAATGACATGAATCATACTTTTCAGGTCAGAAACTACGAAAATCTGGATAAATCTGGAAAAATCTCATCCCTGTTTGTGGGAGTCTCCTAATTCACAGTCTGTCCCACAGGACTGCAGAGCTCAGACGTTCAGACGTGTGTGAGTGAGTGGTGAAGACCTTTCTGATGGTGCTCATGTAGGTGGCAGCACGTCTCTTGTTCTCCATCACGCTGTCGGCCTGCAGCGGGTTTATGAAGCCTCCTCGTGGACTGTAGCCGGGACACGACGCCAAGAAATCCAGGCTGTTGCTGAAGAAGGTGGCCATCTTGAAGAGATATAATTATGACTGAATGAACAGAAGCGCAGGTGTGTGTGAGTGAGTGAGTGTGTCTGTGAGTGAGTGAGTGAGTGTGTGTGTGTGTATGTGTGTGTGTATGAGTGAGTGAGTGAGTGAGTGAGTGAGTGAGTGTGTGTGTGTGTGTATTAGGGGTTGAACGACTTCTGATTTTTTAAAGTCGACTTTTATGTGATGACAGTAGAGTCGAAGTCGCCTAG
>NW_015625126.1:30904-35309 GCF_001515625.1 Sinocyclocheilus rhinocerous
GGTGTGTGTGATGAAGACCTTGCTGCAGCTGTTAGTGAGTGACAACAGCGAGGACAGCAAACACTCGTTAGTGGTGTGAAACTTCTGCGTGACGGTGGGCAGATCCTGTTCCAGAGACGCCTTCTGACTGTAGTGCTGTGACAGCTCTGTTCACACACACACACACACACACACACACTACATGTAAGACTAAGACCAAGTAAAGAAGATTTAAGGAATAAATCAAAGAAAACACAATTTTTCAATATGTCCTCTAAATCTAAATATCTAGGAAGACGCTTTGAGTTTAATTAGCAACACTTTAAAGTTTAGAAACAACTTCCTACAGATCTCCATGCTTCTTAATTTTACATAAAAGTAGCTAAAAGCTTGAATATCTCAGCTCACAAACACTAGAATATGGAAATAACTGTTACTGCACCTTCTGATCTCACTGCTATAAAGTGATGTTCCTCCTCAGTGTTTTTCTTGTTTTCCAGTAGAAATGTCTAAAGATTATTAAATCAATTAAATGACAAAGAAGTCTTGTTTTATGAGAAGTTGATCGAAATGAAGTGACTTATGATTAAAACAATAACATATATGTGCTGATGGAGTTAGAAAGATCAGCGTAATTCAAAGGGAAAACAGGTTTTCACTGTCAGATGTTTGTTCTTGTTTTAAGCATAAACTCACTTCATATCTTCATTTAACATTTAGCCGTTTAGATATTTGTATTGGAAAACAAGAATACTGTAGGAACACATTAATGTTTTGCAGTGAATGACTGTAAGAGCCTGCAGAAGTGCTCTGAATGCGTCACAAACGTGTGCTGGATCATGTCTCACCTGTGGCGGCATCGTGCAGGCCGTGTAAACACACACTCATCTGGGTGAAGACAGCGTTAGCACTGCTCTGACACATGCCATCTGAACACACACCTGCGGCACAAGACATCACTCATTAATCTCACACACACACACACACACTCACGCACTCACACACACTCTCTCTCACACACACACACACTCTCTCTCACACCCTATTTTGAGGAACATCACTGTTCTTTCAGTTTCAGCTCAATGTCAGTGATATTTTATCTGTTGGTTGGGTTGTGTATATTTGTACATGGATAGTTTCATGTTTAATTCTGTATGTCAGGGTTCCTCAAATCTTGCCCTGGAGGGCCAATGCGCTGCAGAGTTTAGCTCCAACCCTGATTTTCTAATGATCCTGAAGACATTGATTAGCATGCTCAGGTGTGTTTGATTAGGGTTAGAGCTAAACTCTGCAGGAAAGTGGATGTCGTGGGCCAGATTTGAGGATCCCTGCTGTATGTATTCAGGGGGTTTTCTGGTATGACTGTACCAACCATCAGCCGGGAGTACTGTAATGTGTAAGGCCTGCTGCCTCTGCACTGATGATTCCTGTGATGTTAAGGGGACTGGATTCTTGATATGTGTTTATCTGTGATCCCTTCGTATCCTCTACTCCTACAACACGTGTACTGTACGGTAGTGGACTCATGTCTTCATGTGGTTACGTTCAATGATGTATTTTTCTGATGGATGTCTGGTTCTCTTCTGCTGTTTTATATCACAAAGGGGTTTAAATGCTTTAAAATACAGTTGGTGGATGATCCCCCTCAGATTTTGTGTGTCTTTAGTTGTTTTATTAGAGCAAGTGTTGCAGTACTCACTGGGCACGGCTAGCAGAGCCACGTAAGACTTGAGCTTGTGGAAGATGGCCGTCAGTTTCTTCATGTCACTCTGTAACTGCCGGTTCTTGGAGGCCAGTGCTGATGTGCAGAAAGACACCTCACATTCCTCTTCTAGACTACGCACACACACACACAGAGAGACAAAGACACGCAGAGAGAGGCACACACACACAGACACAGAGAAAGAGACACACACACACACACACAGACAGACACACACACAGACAGGAAACACAACACTCACAGTGATGCACACGACTAAACATCAAACACGTGTGTGTGTGTGTGTGTGTGTGTGTGAGTGAGTGAGTGTGTGTGTGAGTGAGAGTGAGAGTGTGTGAGTGAGAGTGAGAGTGTGTGAGTGTGAGTGCGTGAGAGAGAGTGAGAGTGAGAGTGTGTGAGTGTGAGTGCGTGACACTCACGAGTGTCGTTGAAGGGCACTTTCTCCTGGATCACACTGCTGCTGTGCTTTAACTGACTGCTCACTTCACTCTGGTACTTCCTCAGCTGCTGCTGACTGACACACACACACCAGCTATTCAACATCACTGTCAGTTACACAGCTATATGTAATGGAGGAGAGATTTCAGAAGACATCTGACTAAGATCCGTTTCACACTGTCCGTGTGTCTGCTGATCTTGATTTAGACGCTCATATGTACAGGTTACAGCACAGCACGGATGAAGTGTTCACTAGCAGACCAGCACTAACAAAGCAAAGAAGCTCAGCTGACTTAGGTTTGGTTCACTGTGCTTTAATTACCATCTGGATATGGGACACAACAGAAACAGACGTCCTGAATGAAGGATCAGAGACAGTCGTTACACTGTAGTTATGATTGAATGTGAATTCTTACCACTCTTCAGTTCTGATTCGACAGTCCTTGGCTTCTCTTTCCAGCATCTGAGCCTTTACCTGACATCATTAAACAGACACGTTTACATCTCCTCATGGACATATACACATCATCATCAGTCACATATCAGGAGCACTAAACGTGTGCATTTTCAGTGCTCGAGTAGATCGAATCCTACAACACGAGCATTGGGTTAAACCAGCGGTCAGGCTCAAAACACATCTCAAGGCCTGTATTCTCACATTAGATCATGCACTGAATGATCCACGACCCAAAACAACCCCCTGTACATGTTTTGCCACTGACATCCATCATTGTGAAAAGCAGAGTGATTTAGTGTTGTCATGACGCTCGAGCACTAACTAACACTATCCCTAACAAACACAATGGGTTTCCAGCATTGTGTGTGAGAGAGTGTGTGTGTGTGTGTGTGTGTGCAGTGAGCTCTATATGCTGTGTCTGATCATCACTGACCGTCATGAACTGTTTATGAAGGTAAAGTCACATGAGCGGCTAATGCTAAGCGGCTTTCTGCATCAATCACAGTGGATATTTCACGGAGACTTTATCAAAACAGCGTGACATGTATCATCTTTCAGTCTATAAGACCGTCGATTATTTGTTACAAGTTAAACCTGTTCAAATCGTGCGTTTGATCTGATCCGTGTCTCGTCTCTGTAGCCATTAGCAGACAGGATGTCAACATAAGCACTTCCGCTGACAGGCAAACAAATGAAAGGAGCTTCACACTTTCACTGAGCTCTTATTTATCTGTTATGTATCTCTATTAAGCGGCTCATCAGCTACACAGTCGCCGGACCGACTGATCACGTGACCGCAGAACAGCGCGCACGCCCTTCAAAATAAAAGCACGTCTCATAAAATATCACGAACATCATCCTCAACAACAACAGTAACAGTAATAATAATAATAATATCATCCGAAGATTAGAATGGGAGAAATTGACTATATAGATCTTGACTTTAGAACTGCATAAAGATATTTGTTTGTTTGTTTGTTTGTTTATTTTAATTACTTCCGCTAAAAGATAAGCCAGCTGTTAAACTTCCGGTGAAGCTCATTCTCCTGTCTAGTTCTGTTCAAAAACTGAGAAACTAAATAATTGCAACACCGTACATACATAATGATAGCGGCATTAACATACAGTTTCATATTATTTAACAACATATACTAGTTTTATATGCCAAGCCTGGTAATCCCAGGAGAGTAACTAGACAAATAATTGTACATTTAAATGCTGACAACTAAACACTATCAACTATTGTCATAAAAGACATATTCTTGATAACCAGTAACTGACCTTCATAGTCATGAACACATTTCTTAACCACTTATAGTACAGTCATGGCCAAAAGTTTTGGCAGTGACATACATTTTGTGTTTTGCAAAGTTTGCTGCTTCAGTATTTGTAGATTATTTTTCCACGTTTCTATGGTATACTGAAAAACAATAATAAGCATATCATAAGTTTTAAAGGCTTTTTTTGGCAAAAAAAGTGTTGACCCTTGTTCTTCATAACCTCTGCAATTCATTCTGGCATGCTGGATATTAGCTTCTGGGCCAAATCCTGACTGATGGTGATCTATTCTTGCCTTATTAGTTCTCAAAGTTGATCACAATTTGTGGGCTTCTGCTCGTCCACTCGCCTTTTGAGGACTGACCACAGGTTCTCTATGGGACTGAGATCCGGGGAGTTGCCTGGCCACGGATCCAAAATTTCAATGTAATGATCTTCGAGCCACTTCTTTATCACTCTTGCTTTGTGACATGGTGCTCCATCACGCTGGAAAATGCACGGATCATCACCAAATTGCTCATGGATCATTG
>NW_015625126.1:47446-48942 GCF_001515625.1 Sinocyclocheilus rhinocerous
AAACAATGATAAGCATATCATAAGTTTTAAAGGCTTTTATTGGCAAAAAAATATAATGAGTTGGCAAAAAAAGTGTTGACCCTTGTTCTTCATAACCTCTGCAATTCATTCTGGCATGCTGGATATTAGCTGCTGGGCCAAATCCTGACTGATGGTGATCTATTCTTGCCTTATTAGTTCTCAAAGTTGATCACAATTTGTGGGCTTCTGCTCGTCCACTCGCCTTTTGAGGACTGACCACAGGTTCTCTATGGGATTGAGATCTGGGAAGTTGCCTGGCCACGGATCCAAAATTTCAAAGTAATGATCTTCGAGCCACTTTTTTTTTTTTTTATCACTCTTGCTTTGGGACATGGTAGCGGTGAACAGGAGACTGCATCAAGTATATTTTTGAATTCCCATTTGCACAAATAGCGAAAGAAAAACTCCACAATAGTGTTTTCATGACTTTCAAAAGGAGGAAAAAATAGAGAGATTGATAACGGCAGTCAGAAGAGAGAGCGATGTCATATTTACATTTATATTTAATCATTTAGCAGACGCTTTTATCAAAAGCGACTTACAAATGAGGGCAATAGAAGCAATCAAACCAACAAAAGAGCAGCACTATATAAGTGTTGTGACAAGTCACGGTTATTCTAACGCAGTACACATAGCAAGTTCAGTCATCGGCACAAGACTCTGCACCTGTGCTGCAGGCTGGAATTAAACCACACCATGCTGGTTTCGTCTGGTCAGAGGAGAACTGGCCCCCGACTGAGCCTGGTTTCTCCCAAGGTTTTTATCGAATGCCAATCCTGCCATAATTAGAAATACATAAATAAATGTACAAATAAATGTAAAAAAGCAAAATTAAATATATAAATATACAAAGAAAAGTAAAAGAGCAAAAATAAATAATTATTTATAATTTCATTTCCTTATTTATGTATTTTTTCATTTTTTCCACATTTATTAATTTTTTCTTTTTTATTTATACATTTATTTCCACTTTTATTTATTTTCACATTTATTGCCCTCAGCTATTTGAGCTAACTGCATTTTTTTAATGTAACTTCCAAAAACAACATTGACAGCATCAGAAACAAACCTGTAAACTGATGTCCAGGGGCATTTTTTTCACTGTCACTGTACGAGTGAGTTCAATATAGTAGGGTTTGCTATAGTAACGAGCGCAACTTTAACACGCATCTGATCGATTGTGATGCACACGCACACGCTCATAAGAATTGTAAGATCTGCTTCATAATAATAATAATAATAAAGCAATTAAATAAGTAAATAAGAATGCTAAAATTAGTTCTAGGTTTGTAGTTATAGCCTATATGAAGAGTTCAGATGCAAAAGCCTCTAAGTGCCATCTAACATTTTCTTCTAAAATGGTTATTTTCTCAGGCTCCTATGTTTATGTTCAGTTTTACTTTAATGGGAAAGAAAAGAAACTATTCATTGCCATTAAAGTGAAATTACTGAACCTATAGGAGCCTGATAAAAAT
>NW_015625126.1:49758-50783 GCF_001515625.1 Sinocyclocheilus rhinocerous
AGATGCAAAAGCCTCTAAGTGCCATCTAAAATTTTCTTCTAAAATGGTTATTTTCTCAGGCTCAGTTTTACTTTAATGGGAAAGAAAAGAAACTATTCATTGCCATTAAAGTGAAATTACTGAACCTATAGGAGCCTGATAAAAATTGCCATTTTAGAAGAAAATTTCAAATGGCACTTAGAGGCTTTTGCATCTGAACTCTTCATATGAAGTAGTAATCAATTTACACTATTTGAAAATAATATTTTATTTTAAAATGTGCACATTCACTCTTATTCGCATATGTCTAATAGTCGAAAACGCAAACGTCTCTTGTCACGTACAGTGGCGGCGCAGGATTTTTTGTTAGGGGTGATAAGGAGGGGCTAAACAGTTCAGAGGGGGTGCTGAAAAACTAATTAAATTGAGTGAAAGTAATGAACGTCTATAAGCTTCAGCTATCTAAATAGCATGCAAATTCAGCCACCTTGTGTTTTTTATATACAGCAGCTTCGAAAAAGGCAAATTATTAAAAAAAAATTTCTTTGGTATTAAACTTCTCATATGCCAGTTATTAGTAATATAACTTCTAATGCCAAATGACAAATATGCCATTTACAAATTAATGCAATATGAACGCACATAGACAAGAGAGAAAGTAGGGATTTTTTTCTTTTTTCATTGTTTTATTTTATTTTTATTTTTTTATTTATTTTACACTATCTATTTAGACATTTTTCTGACCATCAAGTGTCAGTCACTCTCAATGTCAACTGGCAGGAAAACATGGTCAATTGTAACCATTTTTTACAATAGATAAAGTGGCGACATTATTTCCACACTATTTAACTATTAACCATAACTATTTCCACACAGTGGCATAGCGGACGGGCACGCACTGCGGGGGGCCCCGCGATAACCTCCCCGTGCTGAGATGCGTCGTATCATGTGTCGATGATAGCCAGAGATATTGTCAAAAGCATCAAAAATTGGCAATATTAAGAGGACTTAGCATTTCCAATTTATGTAGGCCTGTTACATTCTGC
>NW_015625126.1:51685-53042 GCF_001515625.1 Sinocyclocheilus rhinocerous
GATAAGGAGGGGCTAAACAGTTCAGAGGGGGTGCTGAAAAACTAATTAAATTGAGTGAAAGTAATGAACGTCTATAAGCTTCAGCTATCTAAATAGCATGCAAATTCAGCCACCTTGTGTTTTTTATATACAGCAGCTTCGAAAAAGGCAAATTAAAAAAAAAAATTCTGTGGTATTAAACTTCTCATATGCCAGTTATTAGTAATATAACTTCTAATGCCAAATGACAAATATGCCATTTACAAATTAATGCAATATGAACGCACATAGACAAGAGAGAAAGTAGGGATTTTTTTCTTTTTTCATTGTTTTATTTTATTTTTATTTTTTTATTTATTTTACACTATTTAGACATTTTTCTGACCATCAAGTGTCAGTCACTCTCAATGTCAACTGGCAGGAAAACATGGTCAATTGTAACCATTTTTTACAATAGATAAAGTGGCGACATTATTTCCACACTATTTAACTATTAACCATAACTATTTCCACACAGTGGCATAGCGGACGGGCACGCACTGGTGGGGCCCCACAATAACCTCCCCCTGCTAAGATGTGTCGTATCATGTGTCGACGATAGCCAGAGATAATGTCAAAAGCATAAAAAATTGGCAATATTAAGAGGACTTAGCATGTCCAATTACATTCTTATTATTATTAGGCCTATTATTATTATTATTATTAGGTTACTTTTATTATTAAAATTACATTAAATTATTGCCCCGCAATAATTTCAAAGTGCATCACCACATGACGCGCTGTGAGGGTAATTAAAGTTTAGGCTATTAGCTTATTAGCTTACTCCTCATTAAAAATGTTTAAAATGTTTGTTTTTTTTAAGTCGGCATGAAACGGGAAGTTGCGATTATCTTTTCTTCTCTACTGTGACGTATATCAGAGTGAAACGGCATCTGAAATGAGAGTATTTTCAATTTTGATTTCATGGTGACTTTAACATGTCTATTAATTTATACAATGAATTATAGGCCTATAATTAAAATTATTAACACTGCAGTCATCAATGAAAATTAAGAGCAGCTTTATTTCGTGCACCGATTTTCAAAAACAACCTGTTTAATGCTAAATTCCTTTCTTCTCATGTTTTTCACTATACGGGCCACAAGAGAAATATTAAGGGAATAATTTAAGACAGTTATATACCGTTATCAGCATATGTTGAAGTAGTTTCGTCTCTCGTTGTCTTAGAGAATATTCGCCGTTAATGAAGCATTAGAAAGCTCTGTCAGTTTTTTTACTTACACGTTCTCTATAGTGAATTGACTGACGTTCACCAGCATAACTCTTGCACAGTTTGCGCGTTGCTTGCTTGTGTTGCTTGACCCCTCCCCCATAATAT
>NW_015625126.1:57762-62492 GCF_001515625.1 Sinocyclocheilus rhinocerous
ATTGTATATTGTTTTTTTTTTTTTTAGGTTTTTAATGTTTATTTTTCAATGTAACTTAATATTGACAGCAAAAATAAGGATTTTTTTAGAGCGTAAATCTAAATGTTGATCTAAATCGAAATTCTGTAAATACATATGTTAAATCTTATGTTAAATATACAAATAAATATGAATGTTCGCCTATAAATAGGCCATATATTTAAAATATATTTTAAATATCTAACATTATAGGCTATTTTAGATCTAAATGTAAGAACATCCAAATGTATAGGCTACTGCTTGGTATAACGTTGGCCGGCCGCATATCACGTTATTAGCCTTATCAGAGCCGTTGAAAACGGAGATTCACACTAAATGAAACCAAATAGCCTAATCCACACATAAGAAAAATCAACAGATGCATGGAGTATTCGATGAAGCCCGTGTGCAGTACTGTAGCCTATAGAGATTTTCCCAAAGGAAATGAACAAATCCTGCAAATTTTTCAGACTTTGAAGCATAGGCTACTGGCACATAACACATGCGATCGCCTAAATATGAGCTATAGCCTACTGATAATAAAAACTGCTCAAACACAGCTAGTTTTATCCAGGCCCTGTTCCAGAAATAGGCTACTAAGGGTGCTTCAGAAATTAGTGAGTGTACTCTATAGCCTCAATGCACATACATTTTAATGTATATTTTTGTCCCGGACCTAACCATCACTGGGATCTAGACAAATCGTACAAAATCGTAGCCTACGAGTGAGGTCGTACGAATTCGTACAATGAGCCACCTCATAAAATACATATGAACTGGTCGTGAGATAGCATTGACAAACCCCAAAACCTAAAGTACTGTTTACATTTTGTCTTTGTTCTATTTATTTATTTGTGTTATTGCTTATAATTTGTTAATATTTACTGACTGTTCACTTGTCTTTGATGTTTGAACTTTATATTTATTAGGCTAATAGTTTTTGTTGGGGTATCTAGAATTGTAAAACTGAACTGTTATCTAAAATTTTGGTATTAAAAATAACGATAACAACACTATTTCATATTTTTGTGGCAGGGCAAGTAAAAATTTTGAACCACTAGCCCAACACACACTGGTCAAGAGCATTGATTCCCTCTTTTCTTTATTAACATTAATGACACAGAGAGCAGCAGGTGTACTATATTAATATCTAAATCACAGATCTAATGTTACACATCAAAATTTAACACAGTTGTTTGCTTTCACTTAAGACATACCCATTTATGCGAATACTCGACAAGCCAGATATATTTTGAAGCAATTCAGTGTTGCATTTTAGGCAGCTTTCCATGCACGCAGGTGAGTCAGTCAACGCAAGTAACACTTTGAGATATTTTTTTGTGGCTTAGCCTATTGCATTTAAAAACTAGCTCTTCCCGCATAATTTTCTCATTTATGCATGTTCTTTTTTTATAAAAACCAAAATGTGTGCGAATATATTGCTTTAAAGACGTTCATTATCTGGTAAGTAAGATTATCTGGAAACATCAGACGCAATTAAGTGCTTTGCTTCCAAAGTCATACGCAACTTTTGTTAATATAGCATATAACAAGAGTACTTTATTTACAACAGTAAGTTAATATGTATGATAGGCCTATTTAGTAACATTTATGCAGAATCGCTTACATCAGCATCACAATGCGTCATAAAATGATTAGACCTATATTCCACATGCCTATTTTTTATAGGCTAGCCTATTTAATTTTATTTTGGATATAGGCTATGATAATCATGCTGATGCTGATAATGATAATATTAACACTACTACTAATAATAATAAAGAAAGGAAGAATATTAGGCTACATATTGGCCTGCATGGTATATGCAGTATTGGTTAATATAATAATTCTTAATTCTGCACTTTCTTAAAGAGCAGGTCATATGGATTTTTGAAAAATATATATTTTGCCGTTTATAACGTAGCTATCCTTAAATGAAAACAATCTGCAAAGTTGTTAATCAAAAAAGTGCATGATAAATAAAGATATTGTCTCTCAAAAGAGAGAGTCGATTCTGAATCACCTTAACGAGTCGTCATATTTTCGAATCTTTTGCCTGTTAAGGGTATACGACACATTAGCATAATCCCTGCCTGCCCACAAACACTTCCGCTACTTAGTGTGTTTACATCATGTTGAGAAGACGCTGTGTTCAGGGATACAACAGAAATACAATTCCAACCTTTTGTTGTGTGCATGTCATTTTACCGAGGACTGCTTCTCTAATCTTGACTTTAATCTTCGTTGGCTTCTTCTATCTTCTTAATTTGGACTAACACGCTCTCCGAAGCACAACCTGTAAGTACGCTTGATACGTTATGTGTACATTTTCAATTGAGTGCTCAAAATATCAAGTTTACGTGCTAATATGTGATGTACACCTAGTGCAGCTTTAGGCTTCCAGGTAAAGCACCATATTACTGTCTTACTGAAGTACTTCTGATAATTCACTGTGAACCCACTATTTCCTAAGAATGTGTCGACTCGCCTACTCTGGCTCGATTGCTATTCCTGAGGTAAAACACGCCCTCCTCATTACCCTACAGACAAAGAAATGTGGAAATAAATAAATGTGGAAATAAATGTATAAATAAAAAAAATAAAAAAATGTGGGGAAAAAAATGAAAAAATACATAAATAAGGAAATAAAATTATAAATAATTATTTATTTTTGCTTGTTTTACTTTTCTTTGTATATTTATTTATATATAGATTTATTTATGCTTTTTTTACATTTCTTTGTACATATCTTTATTTATTTATTTATTTCTAATTATGGCAGGATTGGCATTCCATAGTTGTATTCCTCAACTGTAAGTCACTTTGGATAAAAGCATCTGCCAAATTAATACATTTAAATGTAAATATCAACAGAAAACAGAGTATATGAAAAGACTGATTTTGAGATTTAAGAATCCATATCAGTATCAATTAAAAAATGATAAATCAATATTGTTAATCCAGCACTAGCATCCACAGAGTCACTATGTTCACCTGTTGTAGTTTATCCATGCTGTCTAACAAAATTAACACGGATACTCTATCAGAGAAACAAAAATTATATCGAAATAATTAATGTTAATTCCCCAGGTCTAGTATATCATATCGTACAAAGTATTAAAAAAATAAAATAAAAAATAGACATATCAAATAATAGAAAGCATGTATGATTCAGTGTTTTAGTTGATATTTCTCTGGTGCATAGTGATTTTAGAGGTTTATATATAATAGCGTGCTGTTGTCCAGCAAACATGAGGAGTAGGGCTGGGAATCGATTCCAAAAAGAATCAATTCCTCGATTCCGAGGCTTTGTGAACCGACTCCTCATTCAGAGCCATTTTCAGTTCAACAAAGCTTATCTATGGGTGCCTCTCAAACAGAAGGCTGCATCCTACAAAGGCTGCATATCTCCGCGGCTATGCCATCAAACGTCACTGAACGTCGATTCACGAAAATAAACTGAATGAAAAGTTGGTACTGAGCTCGTCTGAGTTTGAGGATGCACCCATTAATTTGCCTCTTGCTCGCTAATAGTGTTTAGAAGTCTGATTCGTTTCCACAAAAAGTTTCTTTCGGATAGATCGTTTTAATGAACCAGTTCAAAAAACGATTCACAGGTTATTTTGCGGTGGAACTGCCTTATGTTGTCCTTAATTTTGAGCGCTGCACGACAGAATAGATCATGACATGATCGAGGGTCTTGTTCTTATTTACATCTTAAATAAAATGTTATTTTTAAACCTTTCTATCAGCCAATGATAATTCTGAAAGAAAACGCAGAGAGCACAGATCAGTGGCTGAGAACGCATCTGATTGACAGATGAACCACGAGCTCTTATATCAATGTGTTGTTATTAATGTTCTGGTTATTTTGTTTCGGTGTACATGTTGTTAATTTTGTGCAAAGCATATGTAGCGGTGTGTTTTCTGCGTTGTTTCGAAACGAAAGACAGACTGCGAAAATTCTTTCCATCAGGTCCTCATTTATTCTGGATAACACAAACGAATATATATGAGGACTCGTGCAGCATTTAAACCAGCGTGCGGCAGCAATGCACGACGCTGAGAAAGAGAAGATTACAGATATTAAAAAGAAACTTAAATAAAGAAAAATAATCAATGAAACATCTGAGTGTGCATCACATAGGGTCTTTAGATCACAATCATACAGATATATCATGTGAATTCATCTGTTACATGAAATACGGCCCTAATTGAATCACTGCAAAACTTGTGCGACCTACCGCTGTGACGTCTCATGCAGACTGGGAAGCAGCAAAGTGCACCAACCCCCCAAGTCAGCATGGCGGCAGGAAACCCCAAATATGGTCATGGCAAGTGGAAGCACAAAATAATTTCCTAAATACACACCTGCTACACATACAGTTAAAGGAAACTTCATCATTCAGCTGAACTGTGCACGTTTATTTTAGACACTTTATGTCTTGTTCCATTCAGGCAATAAACGCATGTCCACTGCTGAGCTGTGGGCTATGACTAATTTTAATGCGCAATGCAGACAAAATTACAATTTAAAATCAATAAGAGCTACAGAAATGCATCGTAATTTTTATAAATAAAGCTTCATATTATGAGAAGGCTACTTTCTATGACCTTTTTCCAGCAGTCATGGCGAAATTAGGTTCCTCAAATCAAAAAAAAAAAAAAAAAAAAAATCGAAAAATAAATTTTTGGAATCGATAAAAAATAGG